>NC_037673.1:12391653-12582300 GCF_003255815.1 Theropithecus gelada | reverse complement strand
TTTTTAGTAGAGACGGGGTTTCACTGTGTTAGCCAGGATGGTCTCGATCTCCTGACCTCGTGATCCGCCCGTCTCGGCCTCCCAGAGTGCTGGGATTACAGGCTTGAGCCACCGCGCCCGGCCTCTTATCACCATAGTCAAGATTCTGTTAATTTTCCTATAGAATGCTAGTCAGTAAGTATTTGGTTTCATTTGTATTTTCAGTTTTGAAATTAGAGAATTCTCCAGATGTAAAGATATGCCCTCTTAAGCTAATTACTGTCTTTCATCTCATTCCCTGCTTCCTTGTGTATACCAATCTTGCTTTCTTAAGATGCTATTTTTGAAGCAAGTTTTGACAATGGCTTAAGATTTCAAATTCTCAATAATTTGTCTATTATTGTAACACAGATTCAGATGCACCTTCAAGTACATCTGCCCCTGCACACATATAGAAACCACACATTCACACAGAAACATGCTGAACTCTAGCTCCAACCTCTCCCGTGGAAAACTCCCTGCTCTGGTCAACCTGTCCTGGAATATATCTTGTCATTGTAAGGGTAACTCATTTTCCTGGTGTGAAACCTGCACTAATCACAGACAGGGCAGAAGTCTTCATTCTATAGGTCTTGCTTATGGAAGCTTTTGCTCTTGAACACAGGACCATTTTGCTAAGGCACAGAGCTACAGGTCCAGGTTTCTCTTCTCAAATCTTATTGCATCTGTTCCATGTTTGAAGACCTAAGATGAAAAGACAAGGAGGTACATCTTCTAGGGAGAAGTCCTGGGTGGAATCTTGTACTGTGTGCAGAGGAAAGGCCTGAGGGGGTCTCCTTAATTTGTGGAGAAGAACCTCCTTTCTAGTTAAGATTGAAAGATACCGACAGAGGAAGTCAGTAGACCTCAGGTAGAAGCCTGAAATGTAAAAATCCAGTGCACCACACTGAGAATTCCACTCCACACCACTACTTGTGAATGAGAAGTAAGAGTACCTTGAACTCTCCCCTGATGGCCTATAATGTTCTAGAGTTGGACAAAAACTAAGGTTCCCAGCAACAATCCTGAAGCCCACTTACAGGACTGACAGGACACTGTACGTATAACAAGCCACCTGAGAAAAGGGATTTACACTATTCTTATGAAAAATCTTTTCTATGTTTGAAAATTTCCCGTCCTTAAACTACTCTGGGGAATATGAGATTTTGGGCCTACCCGTCATGATTTACTCATCTGCTACTTGGTTGAAGCTAAGAACCTAATAAAAAAAAAAAGCGTAAAGGGAATGCATTATTTATGTGTGTCATATGTATTTTCTACTTGCAGTATGCTCTTTGCTCCTCTTGCAAATTATTAACTAACTGTCAGTTCTCTTGACTCTAGCACTAAATATTTCCATGCTAGCAGAGGGTAAATATTAATCCCCTAGTGTGTTTTGCTCTGGGACATCTGGTCTTTTTTTGAAAAGACAGGAAAAAATAAGGAGAGCAAGCACTCTTCCTCTAAAAATCACATCTTTTTGTCCATATGAATTATGCAACGGCACTAAGGAATGGCATCTTTAAAATGGCACAGCTGTAAATGCACCACGAGATGCCTGCACATGTACCCTTCAACCTAAAATAAAAGTTAAATAAAATTTTAAAAGAGATGGATAACACAAATCTACACCAAAAAAGTCAATAAACTTTTACTATTCCAGCCTTTTTCACAAAGCCTATCTAATCTGTGCTTTATCAGAAGTTGACATTATTACAGGAAGATTTAGTCAAGTACGTAGAAATACATTTCAAAGAAGAACATTAAAAGACTCTAAAGGGAAGCTATATAAATGGCAGAAGCATTGTTACAATGAAATTTATTTGTTTATTCATTTGTTTTTAGTGATAGAATGTTGCTACATTTTCCACATTGTCCTCAAATTCCTGGGCTCAACTAAACCCCCTGCCTCAGCCTTTTGAGTAGCTGGGACTACAGATAGAAGTATTTTAATAAAGTAATTAATAGGTTATTAAACTAATGCTCAGTGAGATTGTTCTTCTATCTGAAAATAAACATAACCTGATTAAAAATAAATTGAAAGAAAATTGAGGAAATTGAATCAATCCAGATATAAGTTATAATGTATGAAATCTGTTTTATGCATTTTGCAAACAAGGCCAAAACTCACCTTTTCACTGGTTAAAGGAAATTACAAAAAAAAAAAAGTTTCTTGATTTTCTAGTAAGTTTATTAACATTTTAAAAACCACTTTCAGATAATTACCTCCTATCTGTCAAAGACTTCTAACATATGTAGTATGTAACAATTGACGTTTCATCATGTATAAAACTATTATTAAGATAAACCACTAAAACATGCAGAAACATTGCACTGGTACTAAATTTAAATATACTAATTAATGAGGATTAAAACGTTGATAATGTACAAAATATAAGACATCACAATTTTAATATTAAATGGTATATTTATGATATATCAATAATACCATGTTTTACTAAATTTATTCTCATGGTAGTGTCATCCTGTTGTGTAAGGATTTTTGTAAAAAGCCTGTCACACATCAAGGCTACTCACCCACTATAGAGATAGATCACTGACTGCCATCACTGGGTTTTCTGAAACTTTTTCCAGTCCACTTTAGAACACTGATATGGTTTGGATCTGTGCCCCATCCACCACCAAATCTAATGTTGACTTGTAATCTCCAGTGTTAGAGATGGGTCCTGAGGGGAGGTGATTGGATCATCGGGGCAGATTTCCTCCTTCATGCTGGTCTCACGATAGTCAGTGAGTATTTGTGAGATCCGGTTATTTAAAAGTGTGTGGCACCTTGACTGGTCATGGTGGCTTATGTCTGTAATCCCAACACTATGGGAGGCCAAGGCGGGTAGATTGCCTGAAGTCAACAGTTCAAGACCAGCCTGGTCAACACGGTGAAACCTCATCTCTACTAAAAATACAAAAATTAGCTGGGTATGGTGGTGTGTGCCTTTAATCTCAACTACTTGGGAGGCTGAGGCAGGAGAATCACTTGAACCCAGGAGGCAGAGGCTGCAATGAGCCGAGATTGCACCACTGCACTCCAGCCTGGGCAACATAGTGTGACTCTGCCTCAAAAAATAAATAAATAAATAACATTTAAAAGTGTATGGCACCACTCCCCCCCCCCCCCCCCCCCACCATCTCTCTCTTGCTTCTGCTCTGGCCATGTAACATATGCCTGTTTTCTGTTTGCCTTCTGTCATAATTGTAAGTTTCCTGAGGTCTCCCCAGAAGGAGAAGCTACTATGCTTCCTTTACAGCTTGCAGAATCATGAGCCAATTAAACATCTTTTCTTTATAAATTACCCAGTCTCAGATATTTCTTTATAACAGTGCAAAAACAGACTAATAAAGAAGATTGGTACCGAGGAGTGGAACATTGCTATAAAAATATCTGATAATGTGGAAGTGGCTTAGGGACTGGGTAACGGGCAAAGCTTGGAAGAGTGTGAAGGGCTGAGAAAAAGACAGAAAGCTGAGAGAAACTTTGGAGTTTCTTAGAGATCTGTTGAATGGTTGTGACCAAAATGCTGATAGTGATATGGACAGACATGGCCAGGCTGAGGAGGTCTCAGATGGAGATGAGGAACCTACTGGGAACTGGAGTAAAGGTCACTTCTGTAATGCCTTAGTGAAGAACTTGGTTGAACTCTGCCTCTGCCCTAGGGATCTGTGCAACTTTTAACTTGAGAGTGACAATTTAGTGTATCTGGTGGAAGAAATTTTTAAGCAGCAAAGTCTTCAAGAGATGACCTCTCTGCTTCTAAATGTCTATCTCACATGTATGAACAAAGAAATGACTTGATATTGGAACTTATATTTCAAAAAGAAGCAGAGTGTAAAAGTTTAGAAAGTTTGCAACCTGGCCGTGTGGTAGAAAAGAAAAGCCCATTTTGGAGGAGGAATTCATGCAGGCTGCAGAAATTTTCATAGCTAAATGGAAGGCAGGTGCTAATAGCCAAGACAATGGAAGGCCTCGAAGGCATTTCAGAAACTTCCCTGGCAGCCTTCCCATCACAGATCTGAAGGCCTAGGAGGACAGAACAGTTTCATGGGCCAGGCCCAGGGACATACTGCCCTACTCCCTGCATCCAGCCAGTCCAACTCCAGCCATGGATAAAATCGACAGAGATATCTCTTGGGCCACTGCTGCTGAGGGTGTAAGCCATAAGCCTTGGCAACTTCCAGATTGTGTTATGCCTGTGGGTAATCAGAGTGCAAGAGTTAAGGCTTGGGAGCCTCTGCCTAGATTTAAGAGGATGTATTGACAAAACTGGATGTCCAGGAAAAAGCCTGCTGTACGGGCGGAGCCTTTACGGAAAACCTCTATTAAGACAGTGTGGAGGGGAAATGTGGGGTTGAAGCTGCCACAGAAAATCTCCACTGGGGCACTGCCTAGTGGAACTGTGAGAAGAGGGCGACTGTCCTCCAGACCCCAGAATGGTAGATCCACTGATAGCTTGGACCCTGAGCCTGGAAAAGCTGCAGGCACTCAATGCCAGTCCTTGAGAGCCATTTCAGGGTCTGAACTCTGCAAAGTCACAGTGGCAGATCTGCCCAAGGCCTTGGGGACCCACACCTCACACCAATGTGCAGTGGATGTGGCACATGAAGTCAAAAGGTACTTTTTGGAACTTTAAGACCTAACAACTGCCCTGCTAAGTTTTGGACTTACATGGGGCGTATAGCCCTTTTATTTTGCCCAAATTCTCCCTTTTGTAATGAGAGTATTTATCAAATGCCTGTATCCCCATTGTATCTCTGAAGTAACCAACTTGGTTTTGATTTTACATACTCATAGGTGGAAAGGACTAGCCTTGTCTCTGATGAGACTTCAGACTTTTGAGTTAATGCTGGAATGAGTTAAGAGTTTGGGGGACTATTGGGAAGGCACAATTGGATTTTGCAATGTGAGAAGGACATGAGATTTGGGAGGGGCCAGGGGCAGAATGATATGATTTGAATTTGTGTTCCTGTTCAAATCTCATGTTGAATTATAATTCCAGTTGTTGGAGATGGGGCCAGGAGGGATGTGATTGAATCATGAAGGTGAATTTCCCCTTGATTTTATGATAGTGACTAAGTACTAGTGAGATCGGGTTGTTTAAAAGTGTGTGCCACCTCCCCCACTTTTCTCACTTGTTCCTGCTCTGGCCATGTAAGATGTTCCTATTTTCTCTTCACCTTCTGTTATAATTGTAAATTTCTTGAGGCCTCCGCAGAAGCAGAAGCTGCTATGCTTCCTGTATAGCCCATAGAAGCATGAGACAATTAAGCATCTTTTCTTTATAAATTATGCAGTCTCAGGTATTTCTTTATAAATTACCCAGTCTCAGGTATTTCTTTATAAATTACCCAGTCTCAGGTATTTCTTTATAGCAGTGTAAGATCAGACTAACACAGACACCAATAACACATTGACCACAGTGGCAATAAAGTTTTCAACAGCAAAATTTTAATCCAGGCAAATCTAATACCTTAAACATTGGATTTTTGTAATTATGTTGTTTGACAACAACCTAACTGCCAAAAACTGTGTTTGTAATCAAACTATTGTATATCTGTAAAATGAAGGATTGTGCACCTATTAAAAACAGTGATGCACCTACGTGTTTATCAAATAAGAATGGATCTATGATAGGTTAAGTAAAAATGCAGGGATTTTTTGGTACAACATAATGCATATACATTTACATTAAAAGTAATAGATTGTAATCTTTAAAGACAAGTTTGGTGAGAACTAGACTGTACCTGTCTCACTCACTGCTTTTCCCATTCACTAGCTACTGGCTAGTCTGTGCCTAACCTGTGGGTTTCCTAAGGAAGTCTTTATTTTTCCATCTCCCCATAGTTCTTTCCATATGATCTATTGGTTCCTTCACTTCAAATCATGGTGTTTGCATTAGTTTGCAACAATTGCCTAAATGAAATAACCCAGACTGCTTAACAGAAATTTATTTTTTGACATTTCTGGAGCCTGGAAGTTCAAGATCAAATTGTCAACAGAATTGGTTTCCTCTGAGAAGTCTTTTCTTGGCTTGCAGATGGTCACCTTCTGTGTACTCTGCTGGTCCTTTGTCTGAGCACACAACCATTCTGCCTCTTTGGGTCATCAGATTCTCTTCTTGCAAGGACAGGTTGCTACTCCTGTAATGCCATCAAGATATTGTAGATGCAGTCACTGAACTGGCTCATGGCATCAACCAAGTAGGTTTGTGTCCTTATGTTTCTCAGCATCACTGACTCAGAACATGGCTTCTCAAGAATGCTGACTCTACACTTTAATGGACTAGCTTTAAGAGTCTGTCTCTGTCTGCCTGTCTACTTCTTTCATACAAGAATGTGGTTATTCATAGGCCCTGCTTCTAATTCCCACTGTTCCTACCTCTCAAAAGTAAAATATGTTGATATACCTGCTTGTTTCCAGTTTTTGAAATTAAAACACCTAACATTTTAATATGAAAAACTGATACTTCTTTTGAATTTTATGGATAGCATGTTACTGAAATTCTCTCACATTTATAACCAAAGCTATTTTTAATATAATGATATTTTAATAATCTACCCTCATTTCTAACTGGAGTGGCACATTCAAAGGAAAGGGACACATGAGCTCAAACTCCATTTTCTTTTCCTCTTCCAGCTTTCAGTTTAGGTTCAGGGGATACACGTGCAGGTTTGTTATATGGGTAAATTGTATGTCACTAAAGTTTGGTGTGCAAATGATTTCATCACCTAGGTAGTGAGCATAGTACCTGAAAGGTAGTTTTTCAATCCTCACTCTCCTCCCAGCCTCCACCCTCAAGTAGGACCCCATGTCTATTGTTCCCATCTTTGTGTCCATGTATACTCAATGTTTAGCTCCCACTTAAAAGAAAGAACATTCCAGTATTTGGTTTTCTGTTGTTGTGTTGCTTTGACTAAGATAAATGCCATCCAGCTACCTCCATGTTGCTACAGATGACATGGTTTAAGTCTTTTTGTGGCTTCCCAGTATTCCACAGTGTATATGTACCACATTCTCTTGATTCAGTCCACCACTGATGGGCACCTGGGTTGATTTCATGCATTTTCTAATGTGAAAAGTGCTACAATGAAGATACAATTGCATGTGTCTTTATGGAAGGACAATTTATATTCCTTAGGGTATACACCCAGTAATGGTATTGCTGGGTCAAATGGTACTTTTTTCAGTTCTTTGAGAAATTTTCAAACTGCTTTCCACAATGGCTGAACTAATTTATTTCCCATTAGCAGTGTGTATGCATTCCTTTTCCCCTGCAACCTCACCAGCATCTGTTATTTTTTTGAGTTTGTAATAATAGCCATTCTGACTGGTAGCACTTTCATTTGGCACTTTTTAAAGCGTCTCATTGTGATTTTGATGGCATTTCTCTGATGATTAGTGACGTTGAGTTTTTTTATATGCTTCTTGACTGCATGTATCTGTTCTTTTTGAAGTGTATGTTAATGTCCTTTGCCCATTTTTTAAATAGTGTTGTGTTTTCTTCTTGATTAAGCTACTTACAGATCCTGGATATTGGACTTTGTCAGATGCATAGTTTGCAAATAGTTTCTCCCATTCTTAGGTAGTCTGTTTACTCAGTTCATAGTTTCTTTTACTGTGCAGAAGCTCTTTATTTTAATTAAGTCCCACTTCTCAAATGGGTGGCTTTTTTGTTTATTTGTTTTGGCGATTGCTTTTGGACTTTACATCATGAAATCTTTGCCTGTTCCTATGTTTAGAATGGTATTTAATAGCTTTTCTTTGGGGACTTCTGTAGTTTTAAGTTTTGCATTTAAGTCTTTATCCATGTTAAGTTAATTTTTGTATATGGTGAAAGGAAGGGGTTCAGTTTTATTCTTCTGCACATAGATAGCCAGTTATTCTAGCAACATTTATTGACTAGGGAGTAATTTCCCCATTTCTTGTTGTTGCTGACTTTGTTGAATATCAGATAGTTGTAGGTGTGCAACTTTATTTCTGGTTTCTCTTACCTGTTCCATTGGTATATACGTCTGTTCTTATGCCAATACCGTGCTGTTTCGATTACTGTAGCCTTGTATTATAGTTTGAAGTTGGGTAATATGATGCCCCCAGCTTAGCTCCTTTTGCTTAGAATTGTCTTGTTCCTTATTGCTCTTTATTTTTTATTCTGTATAAATTTTAGAAGTTTCTTTTTCTAAACTTGTGAAAAATGTCATTGGTAGTTTAAGAAGGATAGCATTAAATCTGGAAATTATTTTGGGCAGTATGACTATTTTAATAATATTGATTCTTCCTATAAGTGAGCATGGAATGTTTTTCCATTTGTTTGTGTCATCTCTGATTTCTTTCAGCAGTGTTTTGTAATTCTTGTTATAGACATCTTTCATTCCCTGGTTATCTGTATTCCTCAGTATTATATTCTTTTTGCGGTATTAGAAATAAGATTGTGTTCCTGATTTGGCTCTCAGTTTGGATGTTATTAGTGTATAAAAATACTACTGATTTTTGTACACTGATTTTGTTTCCCGGGACTTTGCTGAAGTTACTTATCAATGTTGGAGATTTTGGGCAGAGACTACAGGGTTTTCTAGGTACAGAATCATATTGTCTGCAAAGAGAGATAACTTGACTTCCACTCTTCCTATTAGGATGCCTTTAATTTTTTCTCTTGCTTGATTACTCTGGCTAGGACTTCCAGTACTCTGTTGAATAGGAGTGGTAGAGTGGGCATCCTTGTCTTGCTCTGGTTCTTAAGAGGAATGCTTCCAGCTTTTCCATTTAGTGTAATGTTGGCTATGGGTTTTTCATAGATGGTTTTTACTATTTTGAGGTATGTTCCTTTAAAATCTAGTTTGTTGAGGGTTTTTTAACATGAATCATTGTTGGATTTTAAAAAACGCCTTTTCTGCATCTATTGAGATGATCATGTGGTTTTGGTTTTAGTTCTATTTCTGTGATTAATCATATTTATTTATTTGTATACAGTTAACTAAATTTGTGTCCCAAGAGTAAAGCCTACATGATCATAATGTATTAGGTTTTTTTGTGCTGCTGGATTCAGTTTGCTAATATTTTGTTGAGGACTTTTGCGTCTGTTTTCATCGGGAATACTGGCCTAAAGTTTTCTTTTTTCATTGTGTCTCTGCCAGGTTTTGGTGTCAGAATGATGCTGACCCCATAGAATGAGTTAGAGAGGAAGTCACTCCTCCTCAATTTTGTGGAATAGTTTCAGTATAATTGGTACCAGCTCTACTTTATGCCTCTGGTAAAACTAGGCTGTGAAACCACCTGGTACAGAGTTTTTCCTGGTTGGCAGGTTTTTTTATTACTGATTCAACTGCAGAACTCCTTATTAGTCTGTTCAGGTATTCACTTTCTTCCTGATTCAATCTTGGAAGGTTGTATGTTTCCAAGAATGTATCCATTTCTTCTATGTTTTCTAGTTTGTGTGCATAGACGTATTTATAATAGTCTCTAGGGGGGTGGTTTATATTTCTGTGGGGTCGGTGGTAATGTCACCTTTGTACTATCTGATTGTATCTATTTGACCTTCTCTCTCTTTTTTATTAGTCTAGCTAGCAGTTTACCAGTGTTATTTATTCTTTCAAATAAACCAAGTTTTGCTTTCGTTGATTTTTTTGTATGAATTTTTACACGTCAATTTCTTTATGTTGAGCATTGATTTTGATTATTTCTTTCCTTCTGCTCATTTTGGGCTTGATTTGTTCTTGCTATTATTTTTCTAGTTCCTCTAAGTGTGATATTAGGTTGTTAACTTGAACTCTTTCTAACTTCTCAATATAGGTGTTTAGCCCTATAAATGTTCTCCTTAACCCTGCCTTAGCTGGGTCCCAGAAATTCTGGTATGCTGTATGTGTTTTACTAGTTTTGAAGAATATATTGATTTCTGCCTTAATTTCATTCGTTTTCTAAAAGTCATTCAGAAACACCTTGTTTAATATCTGTGAAATTGTATAGTTTTGTCAAACTCCATTTTGATATAAATGCAAACACTGCTATGAATGCTACAGATTACTTTTCTTTTGTAATTTTATCATACTCTGGGTGAGGGGAATAACAATTAGTTTCCTAATTCCATTTCCCCTTCTTCATTTTAATGAGATCCCCAACTTGTAGCTATCACTTAGTTTTCCAGAATAAGTAATAATAATAGTATTGCTAAAGATTTGATAGAGTATATCTTATGTGATAACCACTGTTCTAAGTCAGCTACCTATATTACTAAATTTAATATTCACAAAATAGGAGATGAAACTATTATTATATTTCCATTTAATAGTTGAGGAAGCTAAGGACGGCTTAATTTGCCAAAATTCAGAGTTAGTAATGGCAAAGCCAAGTTTTAGATAGAGCCTGTTTCCAGAATCCTTTCTAGGGTATACTGCTGTGTACGCCCTCATTTTTCCAATTCTCTCTTGTATTAGGTTATGTCCATGGGCTCATGTGTTGTTGGTTAATCAATGAGATGTAAGCAAATATGTAAAGTGTCAGAGACATTTTCATTTTACATAGAAAAAAATGTAGTAAAGTATAGTTTTCCCTTTTTAATTTGTTATTTCATTATCCATGCTGGTCCAAATGTATTTATGATGACCGGACCTGAAGCACCTACTGGAACACGAGTTGACCTTGAGAATAGATCATCTTTGAGGCATATCTTTGAGCACAAAGGTAGCAAGAGTTTCAATCCTGAGAATGTCTTGGAACAGAGACAATATAATGAGCCCTTCGATTGTCATATTCAAGACTTTTATGATAAAAATAACAATCCAAGTTTTTAAACTACTGTTATTTGTTGGGGTAACATTCTTTGTTATTGTCTGACAGACATAGTTCTTAATGATGTGTATTAGATCCTTCAAATAACTTTACTATATCATAGCATTTAAAAACATAAAAATATGGAGAAAAATCAAAGTTAATTACTTTAAGAATATTATTTATTAGAGTATAAAATTAGCCTGTGACATATTGCACATGAACTTGATTAAGAAAACACTGAGCAAAATCTAAAAACAGGGACTTTTTTAAAACTTACTTAGGAAAGATATAGTGATTGGTGGAGTCTTGCTGTGATCACTATGAATTTTTATTTTTATCTTATTTAGTGTTTGCAGTTCAGTTGGAGACAACTTACTGCAGAGATGTTTGGAAGGGCTCCTTACGAACTGTTAAGGGAGATTGATCCTCTCTAGAGATAACTCCAAAATAATATACTAATTTTATCATTGCATATAGTGGTGTGCCAACATATGCTATCTTAAGTTAGCATAGCATAAACATGATAGTTACAAAAGTGAACTCCAAAAGAACTAAAATTGAAGTCAAAAATTCATTTATCAAAATTGATTTCTATATAAGAAAACATAATTAATACAGTAAATTTTAAAAAGCAATAAAATGGAAACTGTAACATAAATTATAATGCTCATGAAAACATAAAGTGTTGAATTGTACAGTCAGTCTCAGATGAATCAGACATCTAAAATCCAAACTGTAGTAAAAATTACAAAGAATTATATGCAGGTACCAGGCTCAGGGAAAATAATATTCTGTTATTGAAATATTCTCTTAAGGTCATCAAATGCAGATCTCCAAAATTATCAATTTGTTCCCACATTAAGGTAATTTTTAGTTTCGGGTTTAATACATGAGGAGACTTTTGAAAAATATATGTGGGACACCTTGGTCACCTATAAAAAGAGATCTTTTTGTTTCAGAACTTTTCTGTTCAGTGTTGTGTTATTTATATCATATACCAGAATTGTATCCACTCTCTAATCATTCATGCTCCATAATTTATAAATTACAGTTTGTTTTCCAATAAGAAATGTAGACAAATAAAGTGCATCCTGCATAAGGACTCCCCATAGTCTTTCTGCTAGGGAGAACCAAAATCATGCTGACCTGGGTGGGAATATTCCTATAGGGCATTTGAGCAAGTTGATCCCTTCTTCCCAATAGTATCTGTTAGAGAGAATGGGAAAAAGTCCACTATTACCATTTCTCATTATTTTTGTCATGTCAAAAAGTATATCAGTTAAACTTGGCAATTCATAACAGGTTAAATAAGTTACATACTATGCAAATAAAAAGGACAAACCTTGCCACAGAAATGATCTTGTCAACATTATGAATAAAAGTTATTACCTGCCATTGTAGGAAGTTTTATAGAGTCCTGGACAGAAATAGTTTTATATGGAGTCCTGGACAGAAATATAATCCTGCAAACTTGGGTAACTTAGCTAGATTTACTTTTCTCATCCAAAAATGGACTGATTAGACTAATACAGAGTTTTTCAGCCCTGTTTGGCAAATCTCTATCATTTTAGTGGGACCTTAATATGCTTCTCTTTCATCTCACTAACCAGATCAGCTCAGATTGGGAAAATTTTATTTTGGAGTTTCAGTAAGATTATACAGAGGAAGAAAATATTATAAAGAAAAAAATGAAGAAATAAATTTTAAAATGTTCAATAGAAAATTAACTCTTTGCCTGTTTTCAACTCAAAAGACCTACTATTTCTCAAAGTGTACTTCACTCAAATTAATATTAACCATGAAAATACAAAGAAGTATCTGTTTTACATAATAACTAAAACTTGATTATTAATATTTAAGACTTTAATGTTAATTCTCTAAAGTATATATTTTAACTGTTGTGCCTTAATCACTGAAAAAGATTTTAACTGCATGTTTTATGACTTCCCAAATAAAAGTATGAGGTATGTCAGGCATGGTGACTCACACCTGAATCTCAGCACTTTGGGAGGCCAAAGTGAAAAGATTGTAGAGACCAGTCAAGGTCTCTACAAAAATTTAAAAATTAGCTGAGCATGGTGGCATGCAACTATAATCCTAGCTATTCAGAATGCTGAGATGGGAGAATCACTTGATCCCAGGAGGTAGATGCCGTCATGATCGTGCCGCTGTACTCTAGCCTGTGCGACAGAACAGATCCTGTCTCAAAAAAAAGTATTTGGTAACACATGGACTTTTATTAAGCAAATGTGATAGCTTAAGATTGAGGGTAGCCACCTATAATCCCACCACTCTGGGAGGCCAAGGCAGCCGGATCACGAGGTCAGGAGTTCAAGACCAGCCTGACCAACATGATGAAGCCTTGTCTCTACTAAAAATACACACAGAAAAAGAAAATTAGCCAAGCATGGTGGCAGGCACCTGTAATCTCAGCTAGTTGGGAGGCTGAGGCAGGAGAATCACTTCAACCTGGGAGGAGGAGGCTGCAGTGAGTTAGACCTGACCACTGCACTCCAGCCTGGGCGACAGTGTGAGACTCCTTCTCAAAAAAAAAAAATAAAAAGAAGATTGAGAGTAGTCAGCAAACTTCAGCTGGGAATGTATATTCTAATATAATAAGGTTATTGTCAGTTTATATATTATCTTCTTTTCTATTTTGTATAGCACTTCATATATAGAGATATGAGTTGGATTTCATCTAAAAAATTCAAGCAATCTCAAATAGAACACTCACAAGTAATATTTATATATGCAATAAGGTCCTATGTTTTTCCTGTTCTCCTTAGAATCATACATATCTAACCTCATTTGGTGGCTGTTAAAACATTGCAATCACTCTTAGTCATATCACAATATGAAAAAAGTACTTCATTCAGATTTTTATAAAATCTTTCATTGTCCGTTTACCTTTATAGCTAATTTCTGTGAAGCCCAAAGTACTTCTTTCTTAATTGTTGGTTTTACGGTTTGTATTAAAATGTAATTCAGATTTATTCCCAAATACCATTCAACTTAAAGCAACCTTCTTCAAATGCTTTTTACACAAATGAAAGTCTAAGGACTTTTATGACAATGCAGTTTACACAAAAATATCTCATGCATGTCTTGTCTCCTATCAGGGATTCCATGTACCGCTTTTTCAAAATAACCGTAGACATTCAGATTGATTTATGCTATAATGGAATTTAGGAATGTGTGTTAGAAAGAGACTCAACCATTAACTATTTGTTAAGGTTATACAGAGAGTAAAGCAAGAGAGTTATGACACTAAGTAACTTTTATATTATGGTGGCTTTCAGTTGTATATCTTTAATTCTAGACTTTCGTTTGTGGTCCATACTTGTATGTTCATGGTTACATTTATATGTAATAAATATCATAAAGCAAACATTAGTAAAATTTACTTTTTGATCCCCACCTCAAATATAGACTGCCCCATTTAAGGAAAATGCATCTATTCTAGAAACCTAAAATTCTTTGTTGACACTTCTTCAACATCTCCATTCAATTAATCACTAAATCCTAAATCCTGTTGAATTTTCCCCAAATACATATAAATTCTTCTCATACTTCTAAATTCCTTCTCCTTCAGTCTAGTTCAAATTGGCATTATTATTATTATTATTATTTTGGTCCAAAATCCTACTACTTGTCTCCTCATGTCTGTTTTTATTATTATTTTATTTTATTCTATTTATTATTACTATTATTATTTATTTATTTTTATTATTATTATTTTTTTGAGACGGAGTCTCGCTCTGTTGCACATGCAGTGGCGCGATCTTGGCTCACTGCAAGCTCTACCCCCCGGGTTCACGCCATTCTCCTGCCTCAGCCTCCCGAGTAGCTGGGACTACAGGCGCCCGTCACCACACCCGGCTAATTTTTTGTATTTTTAGTAGAGATGGGCTTTCACCGTGTTAGCCAGAATGGCCTCGATCTCCTGACCTCATGATCCGCCTGCCTCGGCCTCCCAACGTGCTGGGATTACAGGCGTGAGTCACCACGCCCCGCCACTTCTGTTTTTCTTACTTCATCATATGTATTTACAAAAAATGTATTGTAAGTAATGTTATAAAGCAATTGGTATTATCAACCTCTTTCACCTTGTTTCTGAGGATGGAATCTAAAGCCTACTATTTGAGGTATCTCTTACTAAATTATCTTGTTTCAGTTGCCATCAATCTTTTCTTTCAGCTCTGCTCTCTAACCACTTTGGTTTTACTTTAGTTATTTATTATGACATCTTTCTCAAATCTGAAACTTTATGCATATTATTCTTTTTCTCAGAAAAATCTCCATCATTCTCAAAACCTTCTCAATTGAAGTTTGCCTGGAAAAGTGTTACTAATATTCAAATCTCTGATTAAATTTTATTTACTCAGACAGTACCTCTTTGAACCCCAATTGTATTATAACTTTCTTTCTTATAAAACTTGTAATCATCCTTCTGTGTATATTTTAACAATGTATTTATGTTTTCTTAATATGTATCCTCACCCAAAAGACTATGGAATACATGCAGCATGTGTTTTGTTTATCAATACATAATCTTTGTAGCAAGGATATAATAGGCACTCAAAAGTTTTAGAATCAGTGAGTTAATTATATAAATGTATATTATGATATTTGTCCTTCAAGGACTCACAATCTATTAGAATAAAGAAAACAGGTTCATATATGATTATATTCTGTCTTAGTCCATTTTTGTTTCTTAGAATACCTAAAACTGGATAATTTACAAAAGCAAAAGGAATTGTTTACAGTTCTGGAGGTGGAGAAGTCCACAGTGAAGGGACTGGATCTGGTCCCTTGTTTGGTAAAGACTCTCTGCAGAGTCCTAAGGTGGCACTGAGCCTGCTAGCTCAGATTTCCCTTCCTCTTCTTATAAAGTCACCAGTCCCACTCCCATGATAACCCATTAATCTATTAATGAATTAACCCATTCATCCAATCATGGCAGAGCCCTCATGACCCAATCATTTCTTAAAGGCTCCACCTCTCAATACCGTCACATTAAGATTAAGTTTCAACATGAATTTTGGAGGGGACAGTCTTTCATACCATAGCATATGCTAAAACAACCTATAGCCAAAGATAAACATCTCAACAGATTTTATTAAAGAAATACATTTTTTCAGATATTATCTGTTTTTCAATTAGTGTCCTTTCTCTGATGCAGATTCCAATCCACATTGCACTTAGTTCATTGAATTTTAATGAGGAACTTTTGTGAGTGTGAAAAAAAATGACAATTTACAGATAGGTTAAGTCCATGTCATGTAGCAGTTAAGCGGGTATCTCCACTGTCCTAGAGAAGAGTATGTGTGCACGCTCTAACTTGTGTAGTAGGATGCAAAAAATAAATGCTTCTACAAATCTATCCATAGGAGGAAATTCCTCAAAGATCTAGATGTTTTCATAGGAAAACAACAGATACGAGTGAAGAAATTTATTTTGTAATAGCAACATTATTACTGTTTAATAATCAGTATTAGCTACCCCCAAATAGCAGAAAATCATTTTACATGTGCCTAATTATCCATTGTCAAGCACAGTCCTAAATGGCCAAGATGTAATGTCATATTTTACTGGAACTGATTTCAATTGTATGTGATGTCCTATAATACCAATTAAGTTACACTGAATAATCTTATTGTTTAAATCTTCTATATTCTAATTGTCTTTCCATTGTGCTGTCTCAGTCACTGAGAGTGGTGAGTCAAAATTTCCAAATATGATGATAAATTTATGTATTACTCCTTTTATCTTTAATTTTTGTTACATATTTTTAGCTTAATTGGTGTATAATTAGCAAATTAAAATTTTATATATTTAAGGTGTACAATGTGATGCTTTGAAATATAAACATGATGAAATGATTACCACAATCAAGCTAAATTAACATAAACCATCACCTCACATAGTTACTTTTGTGTGTGTATGTGCTAAGAATAATCAAGATTACTTTTTTAGCAAATTTCAATTTATAATATATTAACTATAGTCATAGTTGCTGTAGATTAGGTCGCTAGAACTTATTCATCTTATAACCGCAAGTCATTTTATATATTTTAGCCAATGTTATTCAGTGCATACACATTTATGCTGTGATACTTTTTTCTTGAATTTATACTTTTAATATAAAATACACGTCTTCATTTCTAGTAATATTTTTTCTTAAAGTCTACTTCTTCAAATATCAGTGTTACTACACTTGTTTTCTTTAAAATTATTATTGAAAATAACATATATTTTATCTCTTCCATCTTTTTATTTATAAGCTCTTCTCTCATATTCAAGAGTATAATATATCTTACAAGCAGTCTAACTTTTTCCTCTTAAGTGGAGATCAATGCCTTCAATGCCTTTCTATCACGTGCTGCATATCTCTTGGAAGAAAGCGTCCTCAGAATTACCACTTTATACCATGATTGAAATATTCTGCTACTTTAAAATATTAACATCCCTAAAATATATAGAGAATTAGATATGTAAGGATTTGGTAAATTTTAATAAGTGTATTTAACATCTTTTTTTATTTGGGGTCTTTTTCTGTCCTCAGATATCCGAATATCTCTATTCAAACTATGAGGGAAAGAGTACTACATTAAGATTGCTACTTAAGAGCAAAAGTACTTTCTATATCACCTCAACATTTTAAGTCATTGCCTTCAGGATCACAGCAACACTGGTGGAGCATTGGTCTGTGTTGCTTCAGGATTCTTTTAGTAAGTAACTGATTATTGAACATAAGCCACATGCTCTGCTTTGTACTAGGATTAACAACAAAGAAAGGGAGATAGAAAAAAAAATGGAATGATATCTTCAAAATGGTAAGTGAAAGTAATGGTGAACTTAGATTTCTTTACAAAGCTGGATTTTTTATTCATTTTTATTTCTTCAACTTTTATTTTAAGTTCTGAGGTACATGTGCAGGATGCGCAGGTTTGTTACACAGGTAAACGTGTGCCACGGTGGTTTGCTGCGCAGATAAATCCATCACCCAGGTATTAAGCCCAGCATCCATTAGCTATTCTTCCTGATGCTCTCCCTCTCCCGTCCCACTACCCTCTGACAGGCCCCAATGTGTGTTGTTCCCCCCTATTTTTCCATGTGTTCTCATCATTCAGCTCTCACTTCTAAGTGAGAACATTTGGTTTTTGTTTTTCTGCTCCTGCATTAGTTTGCTGAGGAGAATGGCTTCCAGGTTCCTGCAAAGGACATGATCTCGTTCCTTTTTCTGGCTGCATGGTATTCCATGTTGTACACATACCACATTTTCTTTATCCAGTCTATCGTTGATGGGCATTTGAGCCGATTGCATGTCTTTGCTATTGTGAATAGCGCTGCGATGAACATATGCGTGCTTGTGTCTTTATAGCAGAATAATTTATATTCCTTTGGGTATATACCCAGTAGAGGGATTGCTGGGTCAAATGGTATTGCTGCTTCTAGATCTTTGAGGAATCACCACACTGTCTTCCACAATGGTTGAATTAATTTACAATCTCACCAACAGTGTAAAAGTGTTCCTATTTCTCCACAACCTCATCAGCAACTGTAGTTTCTGCACTTTTTAATAATCACCATTCTAATTGGCGTGAAATGGTATCTCATCATGGTTTTGATTTGCATTTCTCTAATGATCAGTGATGTTGAACTTCTTCTCATGTTAGTTGGCCACATGAATGTCTTCTTTTCAGAAGTGTATATTCGTATCTTTTGCCCACTTTTAATTGGGTTGTTTTTTTCTTGTAAATTTGTCAAAGTTCCTTGCAGACTGTGAATATTAGACCTTTGTCAGATGAATAGATTGCAAAAATTTTCTCCCATTCTGTAGGGTGTCTGAATGAAAACATTTTTACATTTAGTTTATCATCATAATGGTTCACATAAGAGAATATCCTATGGAATGTAATTCAAGAAGAAAATGAAACTTAGCACATAGTGAGAGGCAAGAGAGTGCTTTTTACTCATAGAGATTTTTCCAAAACCTAAAAGGTAGAAATCTAAATCAAGTATGAAGTTAAATTAGCATCAGACAACATTACATAAGATAGTCAGGAGTGTAAGACAGCGCTGTGAAAAGAATAAGAAGATATTGTTACAGACTGTGGTTCAAATCTTAGCTCCATCACTTGCTATATATGCTACTTAGAAAAAAAATTAACTCTCCTTGACTCAGTTAATTTACTAGTAAAAAAGTTTATATTATATATAATATACACATGTCATATGTGCATGATGTACTTAAATGAGTTTATATATTTAAAACATAAAGGACAGTGTGATAATTACAATGCTATATTAATTAGCACTGCTTTCATTTCATCAATCACTTATATCCTAAGTTCTTTAAATCGTCAAAATTTATTATTTAATGTTAAGTCAACCTTTGAGATACATTTTAGTGTGAATATTTAAAAGTAGACATGTAATTTAAAACTTTCCAATAAACGAAGTAAAAAAATAATGATTAAAAAAGTAAATGAAGAATAATTAACATAAAGTACACAATAAAATCAGGGAAGCATTGGCAAATATGCCTCTTTCACTAATCATTAATTCAAATGACTAAAATCTTCCATTTTAAGATACACCTTTTAAGATTAGGATAATCAGGAGAGAAAGAAAGGTAGAATCTTAAAAATAAAAAAGTTTAGTGTTTACACTTTCATGTATGAACATTTTGTATATGCCTGAAGAACTCTTTAAAATTTTTGTTTAATTTAGTTGTTTTGGGGACAAATTCTCTCAATATTTATTTGCTCAAAAGTCTTTATTTTGTCTTAATTTTGAGGGATACTATTGCTGGGCATAGAGTTGTACATTGGCAGTGATTTTCTTTCAAAAATTTGAAGACATTTTACTATCTTCTGTATTATGTAGTTTCTTTAGAAATGTTATTGGTCAGCTTATGGTAGTATTTCCAAGCAACAGGTGATTTTCCGGCTTTTTAAAATAGTTTTTTTTTTCCTAGCAATTTTCTATTATATACCTAAGCAAGGTTGTCTTTGCACTTACCTTGTCTTCTACTTGAGTTTATTTTTTCTTCAATTATGCCAAGTTTTTAACCACTATTATTTTTCAAATAGTGTTTGCCCACATGTTCTCTATCTCACTTTGCCAACTCAAGTAACAATGTATATCTGATGTTTGAACAAAGTGGCGGTTAAGGGTGCTGACTCACATGTAGTTGAAAATTTATATATAACTCTTGACTCCCCAGAATCATAACTACTAATAGCCTACTGTTAACCAGAAGCCTTACCAATAAAATCAACAGTTGATTAACACATATTTTGTATGTTATATACTATATGTTTACAATAAAGTAAGCTAGAGAAAAGAAAATGTTATTAGGAAAATCATCAGTAAGATTAAATGTATTTATCATTCCTCAAGTGGAGGTGAATCATCATGAAGGTCTTCATCCTGTTCGTCTTCATGTTGAATAGGCTGGAGAGGAGGAGGAGGAGGAGGATTGGTCTCTCTGTTTTGGGGTGACAGAAACAGAAAAAAGTCTGCCTCTAAGTGGACCCGCAAAATTCAGAACCATGTTGTTCAAAGGTCACCTGTATGTCTCTTACATTCTTACTTTGAATGTCATCTCTTTTTCTCTTTGTGTGCTGACCTATTTTCTACTGACCTATTTTATGGTCCACTAATATTGGCTTAAGCTGTACATAATATGTTTTCAGATAACATAAATTACGATGAATAACTATAATGTTTAAATAATTTAATTTACTTGTCTAATTTCCTTGTATTTTGTCTACAGTTTCTGTAATATATCAGTCACATATATTCTTAAGTTTCTACTTATAGCTCCAATACTTGCATTTCCTGTAAGCAGATTTGTAGTCATTTTTCGCTTGATTTTGGTTGATTATTCTTTTTTTGTACGACTCATTTTCTTCTTGAATTCCAGCCATTTAAAAAATTTTTAAATAGTTGAAATTGTAGGAATATTTGGATTCTTAAGGATGTTAATTTTCTTTTAAAGTATAAATATACTTCAGTTTGAAAAGAAGTTAAGGTGTTTCTGGATAAGATTAGCCTAATCAGGGATTGAAAATACTTCAGATAGAGATTTTTCTTTGAGAGGACACTGTGATATACTTTACATATACATATACCATGAGTTATATAGCACAGAAAGCTCTTTGGATATTTCAAATGAAAGCCTGGTTTATTTTCCACATACCAGTTTTTAGTAGCCCATTACTATCATTTTTTGTCATTTCAGTTCCATTAGTATCCGTTTCCTATGAATTTTAAATTGGTAAAATCTTACATGCATTGGAAAGTGCAAAATATTGCACGAAATTGAGTTTGTGGCTAAAATTCTAAAAGCTTACTCATAGATATAATAAAAAACACGTACCTGGAAATATATATATATTAGGTTGGTGCAAAAGTAATTGCAGTTTTTGCCATTATTTTTATGAAAAAAACGTAATTACTTTTGCACCAAGCTAATAGTTTACCAGAATAATATAATATGCCACTTTGCTACATTCAATGTATTGCCAAGGACAATAAATATACTGAATCCCTTCAAGATATGTTTTGCATTGGGTATGCATGGACAAAAGGTGGCAACCATAGACACTGGGGACCACTAGAGCAGGGAGAAAGGGAGGAGGGAAAGGGTTGAAAAACTAACTATTGGCTACCATGCTCAGTACCTGTGTGATGGAATCAGTTGCATCCCAAACCTGAGCATCATGCAATGTCCATGTAACAAACCTGAACTTGCATTCTCTGAATCTAAAACAGAAGCCAAAGCAATAAATAAATAAATAAATAAAGACTAAAATAAAAATAAAATGCACACAAAAAAAAATGCTTTGCCTGTTGTTAAGTGTTATATAAACAAAAGCACTTGTTAAGATTTTTTCATATTATCTTTGTAAAGTTAATTCATGTTGTACATAGCTGTAATTAATTGTAATCATTGCTGAGTTGTATTGCATATGAATATGTTACAAATTACATATTTATTCTGTCTAAAATTTAGCATTTTCCCCTCAGTTTTAACCACTCCAAATAATGCTGCTGTGAACATTGTTCTACATGTACTTTAGCATTTCTCTTTTGGGGGATCACCTTTTTTGAGAATGTGTAGATTCCAGATTATGTATATAGTTGAGTTTGGTAGACAGTAACAGTTATTCAAGTTCCTTGTCCAAGTTATGAATGTACCATCACTGTATTAAAATTCTAGAAGTCAAAAGTCTTCTGCAGGACTTGGTACTTTTTGTCTTTTTTGCCTGAACATTCTGGTGAATGGATAGTGTATTATGGCATCCAATTTTCAAGCATCAATTCTTTGAAATACCAACAATTCCTCAGAGTGATGTAATATTATCTCTTTCATAAATTAGGTGATCTTTTACCTATGGGTATGCTTCTTTTCTATGATTTTCCTATGATCTGTTTATGTATCTTTGAACCAGTGGTCCACTGTATTGAATCCTATAGCTTTAGACCCACTGTATTGTTGCTATGTGGTAGTAAAGGTCTTCCGTCTTTTTTGTGCTCCTTATAGGACTGCACTGTTATCTTGACTCCATTTCCATATAAATTTGTAACAGTTTATCCATTTCCATTATGATTGTACATATATACATATTTATGTTTATTGTTTGCTACAATATTGTGTGATTTTTAAAATGCAGTTCACTGATTTAGAAGACACAGAATTGTGCAAACATGGCCTTTTTACTGTTTAGCTGACAATTTACTATGAGTACCTAGAAATGGAGTAAAATAAATTAATTCAATACATATGATAGAATAAACTGCATATGACAAAATAAACTGTTGTGGAGAGTCACTTTACAACTATTATCACAAACAGATTGTTATAGATTTCCACTCAAATGAACAATAGAACTGACACTAATTTATTAATCAAAGATGATGGCTGAGAATGCATTTGTTTCTGGTAGAAAGGACTGACTAAGAGAGCAGAGAGAGTAAAATATACGTGATTCAAAAATGTGTGTTAGAGAAAATTTAATCGTGGATGATCTAATGAATTCTGGAAGCCAAGAGATCCCTCCCCTCCCCTCCCCTCCCCTCCCCTCCCCTCCCCTCCCCTTCCCTTCCCTTCCCTTCTCTTCCTTTCCCTTCCCTTCCCTCTTTCTAATCGCGGTATGGAAATCAGTAGTTTGGGGTTACATGGATAAATGTTATAGTGGTGAAGTCTGGGCTTTTAGTGCACCTGCCAGCTGAATAGTGTACTCTGTACCCAATAGGTAATTTTTAATTTTTTACCCTCTTCCAAACCTCTCCCCTTCTGAATCTCCAGTATCCTTTATACCACTCTGTATGCCTTCACATAACCACAGCTTAGCTCCCACTTACAAGTGGAAACAGGCCAGGCACAGTGGCTCACACCTGTAATTCCAGCACTTTGGGAGGCCAAGGCAGGCAGACCATATGAAGCCAGGAGTTCAAGACCAGCCTGGAGAACATGGCAAAACCTTGTCTCTACTAAAAATACAAAAATTAGCTGGATGTGGTGACGCAAGCCTGTAATCCCAGTGGTGCAAGCCTGTAATCCCAGCTACTCAGGAGGCTGAGGCATGAGAATTGCTTGAACCCAGGGTGTGGGGGCTGCAGTGAGCTGAGATAGCGCTACTTCACTACAGCCTGAGTGACAGAGTGAGACTCTGCCTCAAAATAATAATAATAATAAAGTGAGAACATGAGGTATTTGGTTTTTCATCTCTGAGTTACTTCACTTATGATAATGGCCTCCAGTTTTAACCCAGTTACTGCAAAATACATTATCTCATTCTTTTTATGGCTGAGAAGTATTCCATGGTGTCTCTCTCTGTGTGTGTGTGTGTGTGTGTGTGTGTGTGTAATACATTTCTTTATCCACTAATCAGCTGATGGACATCTAGGTTGATGGTTGATTCCATGTCTTTGGAATTATAAACGATGCTGTGATAACCATACACATGTATGTGTCTTTTCTAATGTAATGACTTCTTTTTTTCTGGGTAGATACCCAGTAGTGAGACTGCTGGATCGAATGGTAGATCTATTTTTAGTTCTTTTTGAAATCAAGAGGTTTAATTTTAAATGTAGTTCTAGGAATTGCTGGTACATGTTAGCTTTTCTAACCACATTATTACTTATCTGTAATGTATAGGCTATTTATGTGATTGCTAGGGATATATTCCAGAACAATATTTTATGATGAACTTAAATTGCGTTTATTTGCTAGAATTTATGAGTAGTTGTAGAGCCTGTAATGATATCATAGTAAGAGAGTAGAATCTAATCAATGAGTAAGCAAAATTTTTGTTGTGTTATGAAGAAAAACTGTTTCATAAAGAATGTATAGCCAGGGAAAAAGGTTTGTAGAGACTTTGTGGTATTATAAAGAGGTGTTTATAAGGGGCTTAATCAAAATAGTAACAACATAAAATTAAAATTAAAATATTACAGAGATGGTAAAACAATATTAGATAGAGGAACTGCTTACTGAATAAATGTGAGATATTGTTCATCATTCAACAATTATTTAAATAGTAATATGCCAGCTGTAAATGCTATGTGTTAAGGATATTCTAATAAAGGAAGTGAATATGGAATTCACAATTTTATTGATATGCAATTTAAAACACACAAGTAAAGCATAGCATAGTTACTGTTATGGTAGGGTCATACGGCAATAGGTCATATATTATATAGTACATATATAATTATTATTTGACTGATTAAGAAGCTTCTAATTCAGACATGAAAGACCAGAGAAAAAGTACAGTAGGAATTAATCCTTAGGCTTGGACATGAAGAATGAATAGGAGAAACAGAAAAAACAACATATACAAATGTCAGCAATGACAGAACATTAGAAGTATTTAGAAAACTGAAAATAATTGTACACTTATTTTGAAAAGGAAAGAAACTGTTGTGAAATAGAACAATAGAAAGACCATGAGAACTCAGATCATGTAGGACTACTAAAAGAGAGTTAACCAGTTTAGATTTTATAAAAAAGAACAAATAATGACACTGAAGAGTTTTATGTAAAGTAATGGCATGTAAGATTTTTATCTAAAAAAATGATCACTCAATAGGTAGTGATCTAGTAAATGTGGTAGTCATGGCAGTTATGGAGTGAAGAAACATTGGAAGCAAATATCCAGAGAAAACATCTTGTTTCCAGTGGAGACAGAGAGTGGAGAGGCAGATCAGAAAGAAAATATTAAGAATTAAGATAACAAGACTTGATGGGTAAACTGAATAGTGTCAGGAGAGTGTTATAGGTAAAAAATAGACCATAATAAAACCTGTATTCTAATATTGACTATATATGTAGTATTTTAAAAAGGCAAGATATATATTTCTATTGGCTTTATGTAGTATTTTTTTCCTTTTTTTTTTTTTTGAGACAGTGTCTCGCTGTCACCCAGGCTGGAGTGCAGTGGCATGATCTCGGTTCACTGCAAGCTCCATCTCCCAGGTTCACGCAATTCTCCTGCCTCAGCCTCCCGAGTGCAGGCTCCCGTCACCACGCCCGGGTAATTTTTTTGTATTTTTAGTAGAGGCAGGGTTTCACCGTGTTAGCCAGAATGGTCTCAATCTCCTGACCTCGTGATCCGCCCGCCTCGGCCTTCCGAAGTGCCGGGATTACAGGCGTGAGCCACTGTGCCTGGCCTATGTGTAGTATTTCAAAAAGGCAAGATGCATATTTCTATAACTCGTAAGACAGATGTTGGTAAGAATAGAGAATTATGAATCTTCAGATATAGAAAGTAATGTAAATCATCAATAAAATGAGAAGAGGAAGAATTTCAAGTCAAAATCTTGGAAAAAAAATAATCCCCTTTGTATTGCCTATGTACAAGAAGAAAACCCCAAAAGGGAGACCGATTGTAAGTGGTGAAAGTAGACAGAGAGATGGAAGAACATGGGGGACATAATGTCACAGAGGCAAAGGGACTGTGTTTTGTTTATTTGTCTTGTGTTTAATGGAGGACTATGTGGTCAATAGTGCCGTTGCTGATAAATAGACTAAAGACATAATTGCCACTTGGCTATGAGAAGAGGAAATTAACATAAACATGATAAGAGCTCGGTCAAGCCAGCACCTGTTCCCTAGATGACAGTGACTTCACGGAATGTTTGGTAGAAAACAGGAAAGCATGGCTGTGGGCACTCATTCCATATTGGCTGGATAGGAAGGTGGAGAGATACCAAGAGTCAGACAGGGGTTGTTGGGCATACTGGTTCAAAGGAAGGGTGCTATTGTTGGTTTTGCTAATACTGTTTGTTTTCAAGGCTGAAAAAGAGTTGGCATTGTCAAGTGTCTGAATAAGAATGAGTAAAAGAGAGCTAAATACATTAGGGAAGGGAGAACATATTTTCATCAAACAAGATGGAAATTATAAATTTGGGGAGGTAGAACACTAAAACTGTGTCAAAATTACTTGGAGATATTTTGGGATGTAGTAAAGACCACAATAAATTCTGGGTTATCAAAAAGCAACGTTGAACTTTAAGGAGGCAATCTGGAAGGGAAAGTGCAATCTTCCTATTGGTCCTGAAAGAAAACCAGAAATGCCGATTACCAGCTCTAGTGTCCAAAGAAGCCACAAGATTCAGACATAAATATTGTGGTCTTTCATTGATTATACCTTGTATACATATTTTCGAATTAACATAAACAAAGCCTCTGAACCCTTCTATTAGAGACAGATCATGAAAATGTGTTTTAATTCATTTTTCCTTTAATTTTTTTTTATTCTTTTATTTTATTTATTTATTTATTTTGAGACGGAGTCTCGCTCTGTCGCCCAGGCTGGAGTGCCGTGGCCGGATCTCAGCTCACTGCAAGCTCCTCCTCCCGGGTTCAGGCCATTCTCTGGCCTCAGCCTCCGGAGTAGCTGGGACTGCAGGCGCCCGCCACCACGCCCGGCTAGTTTTTTGTATTTTTAGTGGAGATGGGTTTTCACCATGTTAGCCAGGATGGTCTCAATCTCTGGACCTCGTGATCCGCTTGCCTCGGCCTCCCAAAATGCTGGGATTACAGGCGTGAGCCACTGGGCCTGGCGGAAAATGTGTTTTAATTCTCAAAATCCCTAACTAGGTGATGTTCCCATGTTCTCCACATTCTTATAATAGTATTTTTCTTTTTATTCTCCTATTTGCTTCTTCCCTTCTGCTGCTTCTCCTTTTACTTCTGTCCTCCTCTAGAAACTACTACGCATTCTTCACAGCTAAGGTGATATGTCTCTTTTTCTGTGAATTACTTTGCAAGTTGTTCTGATGGAGTTAATTACATTATTATTAGTGGTGTTGGTGTTTTTGTTTCATTTTTAGTTTATTAATAATTTGTAGCAATGCACTGTAAGAGAATGACCATGCATTTTCTTTAATTTGTGAAAGTAAATCATGAGATCCTAGAGGGCAGAGAGTATGCCTACCTCCATCAAGAATCTGTTCATCATGACAGCTCAAGAAATATCTGTTAATAAACAAATTAGGTAATGTATGAATACATGAATTACGAGGCTGAGTGGACAATATCTGTTCAAGGCATTGAATATTACTGATGCTGGGTAATTTTACTTATTGAAATAAGAAAATGTGTTGCAAGTACACTAAAATATCTACAAATTGCCATTTTAGAGCTATTGACATGATTCTTCAGGATGGGGATAGGATAGAGTTTGGGAAGAAGTAAGAAAGTCTTTGCATGAAAAAAACATTAAAAGTTGCTCTCATCTTTACAATAGACTGAAAGATCTCTGAAGATAAGAGACTCGGCCTGAGGCATTTATTCATTTCCCAGATTTTCCAGACAATATTGCATTCATAAACTGGAGTTATTTCATATTAACTCAACAGAATTAAAGTATATTATATTTGTAACCATGATTACAGTCCAAAATTAGTTTGTACAGGTGTAATAATATTTGTTTATGCAATTTAGAATTATATCAATGGTAAACCCCAGAATGTTCAACTGATGGTACCTAAAGAAACAGGTTTATTTATCCTACTGCCAGAGGATCAAATAGCATACCATCAAATTCATCAGTCAATAGCTCTTTTTAGTCATTTTTAGTGTGCTGCCTTTGAGTTTCATTATACAGCCTCTTCATTCAACTTCATATCTCATTCCTAAATTCAAAGAGTGTGAAGGGTGAGCAAAAAGGGCTGTTCTTTGGGTTAATCTTACCTTTACTGTAATCCCACCAGATTTCACTTTAAAGGTGATAACCAGGTTTCATGGCCATGTCTGTTCACAAACCATGCTTACAGACCCAGTATCTGGGAAAGAAGCATGGAATATTCTTATCACCCTCAAAATTGTGGTTTTGTTTATTGTTTTTTGTTTTCTCCAAGCAATAAGAGTATGATTGACTGATAAATAACCAAATAATACTGTCCTGCATGAAGTACACAAGTAACATTGACTTAATTTAGACACCAATAAAGTTGAGAGTAGGGAGTGAATAATTTAATATCTATTTAGAATCTTCTATATGCAAGGCTTGTGCCTGTATTTTCATGTTATTAAATTTGTAATTATGACTATGTGTTTGTAAAGCTTGCTTTGATGCATTTCAATCCATTTACTCAAATACTTGGATAAATATCCAAAGAAACTTGGTTGACTCTTGTGAAACTACCTATTAACCTCCTTATAAGGATGCATGTTTGATCTACAGATATGTTAGAATTACCCAAGTTTCTTGTGCAAAAAAAAAAAAAAAAAAAATTGAAAGATTATTGCTATTAAGTAGAAGTGGTAGCTAAGTCTTCCTCATTTTTAAATTGATGAGCTTAAGTACACATTCCTGTTGACTGACAACAACACAAGCATTGTTGCAAGAAGAAAATGATTCACTGCAAAAAAAAGAAGCTTGCATTTTATCAAGAAAGGTATTTACCTTTTAACATCTATAAACACATGTATATATGTGTGTATATCTCTATATATGCACATGTATCCACATATCTATATATCTATATAGATATTCTTTTTATAGTGATTGTGTTTCCAAAAAGTTGAATGCGTTTTATTAAATGTCTCTCCTGTCTTAGGCGAACCTGCCAAGCTTTCCAATTCAGTAGTTGCAGGGCTCTACATAAAATACAGTGAAATTATCCTATCTCCCTTGAATATGGAATAATTAGAGCAGAGTAAGTGAGTTTGAGTCTAGCAAGAAAGTATTTAAAATTATTCTAGAGAGTTTTAACAACTGAATGAACAAAAATAGTCATTCTTGATATTTTCCTATATTTTATTCTAAGAGAAATAATTCTGACATAAAGTTAAATATTTTTGTGCACTGTTTCAGACAATATTTCTATAGATATATATTTTATACATAATAATTTGAATTAACATTGAGAGTTTATATTTTCCTAGAATTCCAGTATTTAAAATGTAGGCATATAAGTAATATTTCCTTTAATGTTACACTTACCAGGAAGTTAATAAAAGCAGGCAATATTATCAACATTTTAATGTTGAGGAAACTGGAGATCAGAAATGTTCATTGACTTTTTTCACTGTTACGTAGCTTATTAGAAGTAGAGAAAGAGTGTACATTTTAAGACATATCATATCAAAAAATACATGTCTTGACAGAGACACGAGAAATCAGCTACAGTGCAGTTGAGGCAATTCTATGTGGTATTAGGATGGGCACACTTAACAACACAACATACTTCTCTCACTCAGAGATACATAGAAATAGATAACACAGGTGCTTACAAATTTCGCCTCAATAGGATGATACCTGTAACAGAATCCTAAGTGATTTTTGCACTGCTGGGTACTATCTTGCAGCTATTCTTATAGGGAACAATTTGGCTAAGATTTCTCCTGTGCAGGCAGAACTCTGTTGACATGTGAAAAGTCACATGTCCATCTTGAGACAATGATATTATCAAAATTAAATCTTGTGTCTTAGTGGTGCATTGACTGTGTTAATCTGTGTCAAATTCAGCCATACTTTTCACCAGTTTTCATTTCATTTCCCAAAGATTTCCCAGCTACCAAAAGCTTTGTATAGTAAGTAGTGGCTTGTGAAGCAGAAGCAGTGGTAACATTTACAGAATAGAACATAAACCTGCCTGCTTGTTAGAATGCTGATGAAAATTTTGCACATGTTAAAAATTACAGCTCTACTCCTATTCGCCGCACAGTGATGCCTTCACAGAATAATTGGTGGTTTTATGCAAAGAAACAAGGCAGGCAAATATTTATATACAAAGATTTTTGGGAGAAGCACTAAACATTTTCCACTACTTCTTTATTTAATATATACATTATATATTTTATTTATTAAAAATATAATTAATATATATTTTGTATATGTATTTTATGTATATTAAATAATATATATTTTATATATTAAACAATATATTTTATATATTAAATATTTTATATATTATTTTATATATTAAACAATATAATATATATTATTTAATATATAAAATTATATATATATTAAATAATATATATATGTGGAGGCAGAGTCTCGCTCTGTCACCAGGCTGGAGTACAGTGGCATGATCTTGGCTCACCGAAGCCTTCAACTCCCTGATTCAAGTGATTCCCCTGCCTCAGCCTCCCATGTAGCTAGGATTACAGGCACCCATCACCATGCCCAGCTAATTTTTGTATTTATAGTAGAGATGGGGTTTCACCTATGTTGACCAGGATAGTCTCGATATCCTGACCTCATGATCCACCCATCTCTGCCTCTCAAAGTACTGAGCTTACAGGTGTGAGCCATTATGCCTGGCCCTACATATTTTAAAACTTATAAAATGAACGCAACTTCTTTAGGTTTTCCAATTCAAAAGTATTAAATTGATTGATGAAATCCAGATTATATAATATTTTCAATAACTTTTTTAGCATAGTACAATTTTTATAAAAGCAAGACTTAGTAAATTCCATTCTCCATGCATATGTACGGCCTATTTGCTATAGAAACAAAATAAAACAAACAGGCCAAGTGGGGTGGCCCATGCCTATAATCCCAACACTTTGGCAGGTGGAGGTGGATTGATTGCTTGAGCCCAGGAGCTCAAGACCAGCCTGGGCAACATAGTGAGACCCCATCTCTACAAAAAGTACAAAATTAGCTGGGTGTGGTGGCATGTTTCTGTAGTTTCAGCTACTCAGGAGGCTAAGGTGGGAGGATTGCATGAGCCTGGGTGATCAAGGGTGCAGTGAACTATAATTACACCACTGCACTCCAGCCTGGGTGACAGAGTGAGACTCTGTCTCAAAAAATAATAAATATATAAATAAATACCAACAAAATTAGATACCTGTAAACAGAACATGTCCGATTCCTGGTTCTGCTTTAAGTACTTTTTAAATACCTCCCAACTTGCCCTATGAAATAGATTACATAATTTTGGCTATCACTGGAACCACAGAATTGCAGACTTCATACTTTTATTGCCTAACTTCACACCATAGGAGGGATCATCATTCTGACCACAGCTGAGGAATTATTAGCCCTGGTGAAGATAAAGATGTATTCTTAAAATTTGAAGTCTAGGTTGGTTCTTAGGATTCATTTAAATAATGTAAGTTTTAAATGAATAAATTAATTTGCAGAACAGAATACAGAAGGCTTTTAAATTATACTGTGGCTGAATGCTATCTATACATACATTGTGTAAATATATTTACATATATTTATATGGAATTATGTATAATATTGTTTTACAATTATATATACATATATGTAATCTCTAGATTGATTTTATTTAATTCTAGGTATTGTAAAGAAAGATTTATTTAAGCTATAATTCAAGTGAAAATCAATTCAATGAAAATCATATTAGAGATAGATCTTGGCACACCACTGAACTGTACTTTTAATAAATCTTTCAATTTGCTAAATATCTGTAAATATTTATAAATATCTATAAAATGGGTAATTATAACCTCTGCATTCAGAATTCTTAAGAGGTTAGATTAAATGGTATTTTTAAATGGTTAGGCATATATTTAAATAATATTATTTGAAATACCTGTTAATACTTTGAGAACAGTCTTGTAAATATAATGTTAAAGGATCCTTGAGATGTCACTTCGCCAGCAGGAAGCCTCTGTGGACAGTATGACACCTTTGCCCAAGTTTTGCTTGGGCCTGCTGGACCCACTCAGCCTGGTAGGCTGTGTTCAGCTCACACTGCCACCCTGGATCCCATGCCTCCAAAGTCAAGGCAAGCAGAGAGGGGTGTGTGAGTGAGTGAGCATGAGGTCCAGCCACTATGCAAAGCCAGGCATGTTGGCTGTAGTGGGTTGGTCAGCTCCAGAAGCTGGCATAGGTGCTAGCTCCCTTAAAGACTGTGGCTGGACCAGGCATACCTCAAACAGCTTCCACAGCTAGCACCAGGGAATGAGGTTGTACCCAGAAGCTTGGAGATGCCAGGAACTGCCGAGCCCCAAAGAGGATATCACAGTCCTGGCTGGGGAGCTCCTAGGTCTGGGATCTCCAAAGGGTCATAGCATTTCTCTCCTTCTCTCTTCTCTCCTTGTCTCTGGCGATGTGGTGAGCAAGAAGCTTGTTTCAACTTTGTGTTACGGCTCTTTAAGCTCCACCATGTGGTGGGTCCCAAGTTCTTGTCCCGCTTCCAGGAAGAGTGAGGTGGGTGGATAAATAGAAGGTGAGCAAGATGAAGAGGAGCTTTATCAAGCAATAGAACAGCTCAGAGGAGACTCGCAGTGGGTAGCTCCTCTCAGCAGCCAGGGTGTCCCAGTGAGTGTTCAGTTCTTAGCAGAGAGGAGGCCCTGTAGTGGGTAGCTCCACTCTGCAGCTTGCTGTCCCATCATCTCCTCAAGTCTGGCTGAGTCTAAGGCTTTTATGGGCTTCAGAGGGAAGGATGTGCATGCTGATTGGTTCACGGGTGGCATGGGTGGGCCCAGATAAAGCACCATAAGTTCCTATTCTGGTTAATCATCCCATCCTCCAGGCTTCAGGTGGTATCTGGCCTGAGTGGGACTTCACCAGGGACCTGCCCCTTTCCAGCCAGGAGCCTGTCTGCCTCCGACCTTCATCCATGGCACCTAGGCTGTTTGTGCTGAGGGGTGCCTGCAGGTCAGCGCCCAACTGCTTTCAGCTCCCTCATTGGCCTCCTTCCCATGTTCATTAGGACCCAAATTCTGGAGGGGACCAAGTCAGAAGGGGGTTTCATCTCAGTAGTGCCCTGAGTGCACACACTTGGGTGAGTTGCAACAGTGCCTAGGCTCGGCCTCAACTTTGCTTCAAGATCAGACTGAGCACTGAGAGTAGAGAGAGGCCAGGCAGCAGGAGCAGGCAGTTCTAAGCCTGTGGGGGTATCCCTGGCGCCTGAGAGCACAGAGACTCCCAGGCCAAGAGCTGCAGCTGGGCAGCTGCAACAGTGCCCAGGAGCTCAGGGCTCCTGCCTGCTCTCAATCCACAAGAGAGTAGGGATGCCTGGGTCCAAAGCCATGGCTGGGCAACCACAGCTGTGGCCATGTAGCATGAAGCTCCCACCCTACCGACTCAGAAGGGGGCAGGGCTTCCAACTGTTTCCAGCTCCCACTGGCTCCATGGAGCGTGCAGGCCTGGCCACGCCTCTCCCACTGCAGGCAGCATCATGGCAGCAGCTGCTCCAGATGGGCTGCCATTGCCATCAATAATGCTCTTTATTAAATTATTTTATTGGATAATTCATTTAAAAAGTTGACATATAGACATATAGACTTATAAATGAATATATGTATATGCAAATGGGTGTCTTGAAGCTTAGTACTAAAACCAGCCCACTAGTCCCATAGATTATTTTTTCTTTTTTTTTTTAGTAAACATATAAATTAACCCTTCCGGTCTTCAAGCTTGAAACTTATATTGTTTTAACATAGTTCCTTCCTTCAGGCCTCTCAAAAATACTACCAAAGACTGAAACTCAACAGATCACCATATCCAGAAAATGAGATGTGAGACTACTGAGTCATCATGATTTGTTTGCCCCTCTCTAGTTCCTGTTTTCTTACACATTGTTATATTTCTTCCCTACTATATAAACCCCCAACTTTAGTCAGTCAGGGAGATGGATTTGAGACTGAGCTCCCACCTTGGCTGCAGCACTCAGTTAAAGTCTTGTTCCTTGGCAATATTCATCATCTCAGTCATGGGCTTCTGTGTAGTGAACAGCAGGACCCAGATCAAACCCCTGGTGTTTTGGTAACAGTACGCAACTCCAGAAGAGTTGGTTTACCTCTAATGAATTAGAAATATATCATAGCCAGAAAATATACAGGAAAACCATTTACTGAACAATTGCTCTCTCTCTCTTTTAATAGATAGTTCATGGTACACCTTAATTTGTTCTTATACATACCTAAAGTTTTGGCATATTGATGACCTGCTGTTTAACTAAGGGGTATAATCTTCAAGCTTGACTAAGTTGATACAGTACAAACCACTAGATCGGTTGAAATCTTGTGAAACATAGCACAGAAATAAAAGTAAAAGAAGTACTGCAAGAATAATACAATGTTAGGTTTTTTTTGTCCCTCAACCAGACTTCTTATAGATAAATCAAATAGATAACTTTGAAAGTTAAGTGGGATTTTTCATTTTAGTGTAGTCATATAGGTGTTTGATCAAGAATTCGTATTAACAGGTTGGTGTTTCTGGAGGAATAGAGAACCTAGTTAGATATTCGTGCTGATTAAAGATTATATTCTCATGATCCCTGTTAGCAGTTTATCCAATTACTGTATTGCTTATTAAATTATTCTCCTTCTATTCAATTCACAGAGATGATGCATGTGTCAGCAAGTGATGATTTTTGCTTATTGCTTATTTTACTAAACTAATTATTAAACAAAGTTGTGGTAAAATAACCATTCGGGTTAAATTGAATTAAATTTAGAGTGCTGTCTCTGGGAAGAGTGGATGAAAAGTGCATCCAAGTTTACTCTCACAAGGAGGATTAGGCTTGGAGGGAGGCCCATCACCTTTCCTCACTTATATGTGAGACCAGAGTGGTTGTGTTACAAATGCCCGGTAGAGTAAACTTTAGGACCCAGAAACAATAAGCCCTCATGGTAAGAAAAGGGAAGATAAGAGGGACAACAAACACATTTAAGCAACATTTACTGAGCACAAGAGGTGGTCCTGTCATACACAAAACTGGGATATGACACACTACCTCCTATAGCTTCTAGAACTTGAACAAAATAAACATTTTCATTCATATTCATTTGGGCATTAGTTATGATGAATTTTTGGACAATGAATTTTGCATATTTTTTTGCATATCCTCAGAGAAAAAGCAAATATGGTGATAATGAAAATTTGGATAGCAAAATATAATATTGTAATTTTATTGGTCATCAACTATTTCAATACCTGTAAATAAAGATATATCATTATATGAAAATGCTTTCTAAATTACTGATCATATATTTAAAGAAAATAATATTTGAAGACAAATTTTACAAGATAAAAGTGTTACTTTTAAATATAAAGTTTGTTAAGTTACATGTATTTAAATTAAATACAATTTTAGTGAAAAATTCCTTATCTCATTTCAGTGCCCAATGCTTTGGAGTGTTATAGTTGTTGATATTTCAGAGTGTTAGAACATAAACTACAATTAAGGATTATAAAAACGTGCATATTTATCACAACATTTGTAAGGTATCAGATTATTCATATACAAATTATTTGTCTTGATTTTATTATATTCTCTGCTTATCTTCTAGGAAGAATTTCTGCCTACTAAGTAAATTAACTTAATCACAAATATGGGCATTCATTGGAAATTTTCAAGAGAGTTGGATTGGGGAAATGCCAGTAGTTAAAATAAATGACAAGAGGGAAAATGTTAAAAGAAATCATTGTAACATTCAACTTCCATGCCACGTTATTCAACTGAAAGTTTCAGTTTAACTTTATTTAAGCTTTGATGAAAAGGCGTAATGAATTGGGTAAGGACAATGAAATAGTAATGTAACATCTAGAATGATAGTTGATTTATACTCTCATTTAAGATTTGTGCTTGGCCTATTAAATATTTTATTTATTTTTTAATCAGGGTTAAGTGAAACACTCAAACCAAAATGAAAATTTTCTCATTTACCAGAGATCTCATTTTTATATATCACAAATTGAAGAGTATTAATAATACTCATGAATACTTGTAAGACTGAGGTTTGGCTGTCACAGGCATTTTCAACCATACTTTGATATTCAGTTTTCTAATTATTTCATTGCTTTGCATAGAAAAACACTTATAAATTTTTTAAGTAGACCAAATTAATATGCTTACTATATCAAAGCCATGTTAAATAAAGAAATAAAGATCAAAGCCAATGTTGAATGTGCTATTTTGACATCTTAAAATAAATTGTGCGGTCTTTTCAAATAAGCCATGTTGTTGCATAACATCTTTTAAAATAACAGCATGCATTTTGAAGAGGAGGCATTTTTTCAGAGCAGCTCGGAACTATCTTTGATGTAGTTATAAGCTAAAGGGTATGATGAAGAAAAAAAAAAATGTAGTAACTTAACCTATATAACTTCCAGGCAGGGGAGATTCAAATGATAAATTATTTAAAGGAATTAAAGAAGACACTGCAGGGCTCTTATTGCTTATTAAAGGTGAACGATTTTCAAACTCAGTTATATTATACACCAATAGAGTATTTCTTCCACTTAAGCTTTATTTCACCTAAACATGACGGTTAAAAAATGTTAAAACTGTTTTTATAATATTTTGGAAAAGATAATGGTATTTCCTTATTAGTAGTTTCTCCTTCATATTATACTGAAGCATTAACTTGTAATTTTATTATTGTGATAAATTATTAAACAGCTGATACAAAGAAAGATCCACGACAATCAATTTTTTTCTGATATTCCATAAGGAAAATTTATTAGATTTGATATGCATGGTAAAAGGTGCTGTTTGACAGCAATATTGTTTCATTAATTGGTTCGTTTATTGTATTATTGGTTCATTTTGGTTCAATATAAAATATTGTACAATATTGGTTCATGTATTATATTATAAGAGTATTATACAGTATATATAGTGTTTAAAGAAAAAATAGTCAGAGGCAACCGAGAATGGATCTAGCAAATGTATGCTGACCAGGCTGCGCCTTTTCCCCAGGCAGTGAATTTGGCTGCCTATAGGAAAGCCCATGGAAGTGGGAGCTGTGCTGTGCTGATAAAGGTCTAACAACCAACTCACTGAGAAAAAGGCATCGCAAAAACTTTTCCAATGTCTAAGGTTCTTACCTTGTTTTCCTTGGTGCAAATTCTTCAGGGTTTATTTGAAGCCAGCTATATGATATCCCTGACCACTGAGCTGGGAAGAGATGCACAGTTAGCCCTCCCTCACAGCCATACAGGCCAGCTGCAACATACTAGTGGTTACCATCCAGCATGATTCCAAAGGAAACAAGGATCAATAAGGCAAAGTAACTATAGGAATATTTCTACCTACACAGCAAAATATTCCCAAGAGAGCAGCTCTCATCCATTGACTGATGAATATTCGTATACCAAAACGTCAGTGCCTTGACTCTCTATTTAGAGATAGCTCTACGGCATATGCTCTTACTTGTCTGATAGTGTTCTGCAGAAGCATTTAGCTTCAGGTGTTCTGCGGTTACTTGCTTCGTAGTCACTCTTTATCGATTTTCCTTCTAGTGAATCCTAGGATTGCCTTCCACATAAACTATTTGTAGTCTAAACTTTGAGTTAGTGTCTGAGATATCTCAAAATAATCCCTTTTCATTCCTATTTTACATATTTAATCATCTTAATTGTCATCTTTTCTATCAACCATGGAACGCTCACACTGGGATGATCTAGTGAGATTAAGCATAGCTGTGACACACTCTTCTAATCAGGCATTTTCACTTTAGGCCACAGCAGGTTCAGAATTGACTTAACCTATGAAATCTGCTCTATTGGGAAAGTGTCCTCTCCTTCAGCAGTCTCACCATTGAGAAGATGTCAGACCTAAGGCTGCTATGGATGCTTTCAAAGATCATCTGTATAAAGGACAAGGGGAACGACAACAACAGCAACTTCTCCCATGCACTCCCTATAACATTGGCTTGCTTTAGCTTTTGGATATTTCAGGTCTTGAGTAGCTCTGGCTATGTCCTTCTCATAGCAGTTCAACAGGTTTCTTTTTTTAAAATTTCATGTTCTTTTCAAGTTTCTATACATCAGGAACCTTGACAGTATTGACATTTCGTAGAGTAATTCTTTGTTGTGGGAGGTCATCCTGTAATTGTAGGATGTTGAGCAACAGCCCTGGACTCCATCTGCTAGATCACAGTAGAACTCCCACTCTTAGTTGACAATCAAAAAAGTCTTTAGATATTTTCAGATGCCCTGTGGCAAGCAAAATTTTATCTGGTTGATAGCTGTTAGTCTACACCTTTCAGAAATGCTCTGTTGAGTTTATAACATTTTGCTCTTCTCTAGAAAATATAAATAGGGGGCTCTACTTTATCGAATTTAAGTGCCCCCTTAATTTGATATTTATTTTATAATAACAATTCAATAATAACTGTGTTATTTTTACTACTGTTTTGGGTTTGAAGCACTAATGGTTGTTTTTGTAATGGTAAACTGAGGCTGGAGCTGAACTGGGAACAAAGACACAAGGCAAATGGCAGTGAGAATAGCTTTTATTAGGGCTTGCGGGCGAGGTTCCTCAGTCCAAAGGTGTGGGCCGAGGAAGTCGCGCTGAGGGAGGAGGGTAGGGGCTTTTTATAGCCCGAGAGGTAGGGAAGCTGGTTGTGCAAACAGGGCCTGGGGGGTCTTGAAACTACTAGGGCAGGAGTTGAGTAAGGGTCATGAGGAAGGGGTCTTTCGAAACTGTCAACTGAAACTGCTGTTTACGAACTTGTGGAATGCAGGTGAGCTGCAGGTCATGGGGGAGTGTGGTTGCCCAGCCGGAATCTCTGATGTATGCAAGTCTGCAGGTGTGTTCAAAGAGGAAGGGAAGTCTCGAACAAAGGGCCTGCTACGCCGGGTGGCGCCGCCGTGTTGGGTCTAGATTCCTGCCTGTTTTTAGATCAAACTTAATTGTTTTTCTTCTTTACATCATTGTAAGAAAATGAAATAATTCTTATTAAAATATATATTTATAGTCATATTAGAATTAAGCCTCTATGGAGTTCTATTACTTCACTCAACTTCAAAAGATATTCATTTGCCTCATTTGCTTGTTCTCAATTATTGGCAAATCAAACAAGGAATGCATTTAGATAATTTAAAACCATATAAAACAATGCATATTTTAAAGTATTTCAAAATATAAAATATATTTCACAGCACAATATATGCTCTTATTGCACACTTCAACTTTTGCAGGGACAAAAGTTGTCCTCAGCCAACTAACACAGGAACAGAAAACCAAACACCACATGTTCTCACTTATAAGTGGGAGCTGAACAATGAGAATACATGGACATAGGGAGGGGAACAACATACACTGGGGTCTGTCAGTGGTGGGGATGGGGAGGGAGAGCATCAGGAAAAAAAAAAATGCTTACTGTGCTTAATACCTAGTAATGGGTTAATAGATGCAGCAAACTACCATGGCACCTGTTTACCCATGTGGCAAGCTTGCACATCCTGCACATGTATCCTGGAACTAAAAATAAAATAAAATAAAAATCATACTGGTGTAAAATGCAAAAAAAAAAGATGAATATACAATTGATAAACACCCTCTAACTAGAAGTTAAAACATTCATTCAAAAATAACTGTTGTCACTATTTACTGTTCCTTTTTACCACATACTTTGCCAAGTTCTCGAAATACATTTTTTCAATTAATTTTTACAATAATGCCCTCTATATAATGGAAAATCTCAATATATAAATGCAAATGACTTACTTAAATTTGCAGTTCTACTAACTCTCAAAGGGCAAACTGAGAAAGAATGCCCAGCTTCCAAAATCCATGAAAACATGACAAAAATCCTCAGCTTCTTAATTTGAAGCTATACATAAATATTAAGAGACAATTGAGGGTTACAGTTTTCACTTTTTAAAAATGGTAACCCTTTCTGGTTTCAAATATTATAAAAATTAGAAAGTAAATGTTGGTATATGCAGTCATGTATTAAAGGTGTAGAAAGAACACCTTTATTCTTCATTATTAAATACATTGCTTTATTAAAATACATTGTTTTAATATAAAGTGCTTATTAATAAAATCTGGTTGTACATTTTGAAAAATCATTCACATGAAATATATGTATACACACATACATGGGCACAGACACACACATATATACATACACATACACTCCTCTTAAGGATATTTAATGATTTCCATTAGAGAGTTCTCCTAGAAAAAGTTGACTTCATTACCAAGAATCGACTTAGTAACCTGGGCTAGGCAAGACATTAGATTGTATTGCATGTATAAATGTAAATTTAAATATGAGTATTGGTGCTAAAAGTTTTGGTATTTAATCAGTACCTACAAAGTACAAAAAAAATTAGAAAAAGTTTTGATATTTGATTTCTTTTCTAATCTTTTCAATCAGGATCTCTTGTTTTTAATCAGGATACTCTAATAGTTTTGAATACATTTATGTAGTAATCAAAACAATAATTTTAAGCTATTAGACTAATTAAAACTCAGTAGCTTTTAAGCTAAATTATCACAAAATCACAATGCAAAGTTATGCTTGAGCAAAATGGCAAATCACTACTTTTCTACAAAGGAAGATGCCACATCATTCGGTAAATAAACACTCAATAAATAAAGACAATGGTTGTTTTTGAACGAATGTTTTAACTTTGCCTATGTATAACCAACAATATGTCAGCAAAATTTGGAGATAGCATAAACTGGAAGCTCTCTGAATTATGCTCACTTTCCTAGGCTTTTAAAATGGCAGCAACTGGTCATCATGGTTTCATAAAACCCAGAAAAATCAGTACTATTAGTAACATATCTGTAACATAACATCCCTAAATACATCGAATGCTGTGCTTCATGTAGGGTGAAAATCAAAAATAAAAATCGAAAGCCCCCTGCAGCCATCTGAATGGACCTCAGCCGTGGTACTCTAAAATTTAACCTGAAAGACTGGTTCAGGCCATGTCAGGAAGTGAGTGTCAGACATGCCTCATTACACCCTGACGGCATTAACATCAACACAGACCTTAAGTCTGATAAGAAACATTACAGTCTTTCCTCTCTAAAGCCTGCTAGTGGGGGCTTCATCTGCATGGCAAAACCTAAGTGCCCCCAACATCTCATCATAACCCAGACTTTTTTTTTTTTTTTTTTTTTTGAGATGGAGTCTTGCTCTGTTGCCAGGCTGGAGTGCAGTCGCAGGATCTCGACTCACTGCAACCTCCGCCTACCAGGTTCAAGGGATTTCCCTGCTTCAGCCTCCTGAGTAGCTGGGACTACAGGCATGTGCCACCACACCCAGCTAATTTTTCGTACTTTAGTAGAGACAGGGTTTCACCATGTTGGCCAGGATGGTCTCGATTTCCTGAACCTAGATATTTCTTTCTACTGATGATAACTCTTCCAACCAGGTGCTAATCAGAAAATGTTTAAATGTACCTATGACCTGGAAGCCACCCTCCTTCAATCTCTCTTCCAGATCAAACCAATGTAAATGTTACATGTATTGATTGATGTATTATGTGTTCAAAATGTATAAAAGCAGGCTGTACCCTGACTGCCTCGGGCACATGCCATCAGGACTGTTACGGGTGCATCTTTAACCTTGGCAAAACAAACTTTCTAAATTGACTGAGACCTGTTTCAGATATTTTGAGTTCACAAGGGTTAGTTGAAAATTTTGCAGACTAGGCCAGGCGCGGTGGCTCAAGCCTGTAATCCCAGCACTTTGGGAGGCCGAGACGGGGGGATCATGAAGTCAGGAGATCGAGACCATCCTGGCTAACACTGTGAAACCCCGTCTCTACTAACAAAATACAAAAAAATTAGCCGGGCTTGGTGACGGGCGCCTATAGTCCCAGCTACTAGGGAGGCTGAGGCAGGAGAATGGCGTAAACCCGGGAGGCGGACCTTGAAGTGAGCTGAGATCCGGCCACTGCACTCCAGCCTGGGCGACAGAGCGAGACTCCGTCTCAAAAAAAAAAAAAAATTTTTTTTGCAGACTATAGATATGAATTACAATGATTAAAACATTCTTCTTAGAAAATAATTCTACATTACCGTGAAAGTTCAAAACTGAAAACAAGTATTGCTAAAAATTCTAAACAGATTCTTGGAAATACATGAAATGAGAAGTAGATATCCCCTAATGTTATTATGATTACAGTGGGGCCTTGTCATTCATTAATTGATTCATCCCCCCCCACAAGTTTACTGAGCGTTATCTCTGATGTACCAGATGCTGTGCCAGTCACTGTACGTGGAGTGATGAGCAAAACATAAAAATTCCTGTAGCCCTGACTTCGTGGTGTTCACATTTTAGTGTGAAATGTTGGAAAATAAACAAAATAAGTTGAATACATAACATGCTAAATTACTTAAGATGTAAAAGTAAAATTAGGAATTGCTGGGCCAGAGGGGATTACAAATATCATTTGGGTAGCCAAAGATTCATATACTGACAAGGTAACATTTGAGATAATACTTGAAAATGTTGAGGAAAGAACCAGGTGCACACAGGAGAGAAAAGATTCCAGCCAGCTGGAACAGCAAAGCATAGTGGTCTTGGATGGGCTCAGGTGAGGCAGGTTCTAGAAGCAGCGGGAGCTCTTCAGGCTGCATCCCAATGAGCTCAGGAGAGAGCAGTAGAGGAAGAGGCTTAGAGGACTGAAAAGAACCATATTTGACAGTGCCTTAGAGGCCATTCATATTCAAGAGATGCATTTACTAAGGATGATGGGAAGTACTGGAAGAGTGTTCAGCAGAGTTTTCACCTGATTTGCCCTTCAAAGGAATGTTAATCCTCCTTACTACAAAATCCAGATCTGAATTGCATTTTGAAAGGATCATTGACAAACACTTTAGGAGTTGAGTCTGCTCTGTAATAAAAAGTCAAGGGAAGAAGCTGGGAAGGCAAGTACGAAATGTATTGAAATCAAAGAGGTGTGAAATAATGGAAGGTGAAGGGAGGAACTCAGACTTTGGATGTACTTTGAAGGTAAAACAAATGGGATGTGTGTGAATTGAATGATGGGAGGCAGAAAGAGAAACAAGAATGGTGGTGGTGGCTTTTAGAGAGAAGAGTCTCCCCTTTCCTACTTAAGAACAGCTAAATTAGGGGAGAAAAGTAGGAGTTTTTTTTCCAGCCTGCAATTTGCCTTCCCAATTTCTGCTTCCAAAATTTTCAGTGACACTCCAACAGCAATTTTGGGGTTTTCTTTATCTGGGACATCACAAGCACTTCTGCCTTTCCTGGTTCTTTCAGTATAACAATGCAAGAATTGTCTTGGTTTTGTTTTATTCTTACCTGCTCTTATTTTGGCATTTATTAGCATATGTTGTCACTTAGTGTGGCAGATTAAATATGGCTGTCACTTTTTTTTTTTTTTTTTTGAGACGGAGTCTCGCTCTGTCGCCCAGGCTGGAGTGCAGTGGCCGGATCTCGGCTCACTGCAAGCTCCGCCTCCCGGGTTCACGCCATTCTCCTGCCTCAGCCTCCCGAGTAGCTGGGACTACAGGCGCCCGCCACCGTGCCCGGCTAGTTTTTTGTATTTTTTAGTAGAGACGGGGTTTCACAGTGTTAGCCAGGATGGTCTCGATCTCCCGACCTCGTGATCCGCCCATCTCGGCCTCCCAAAGTGCTGGGATTACAGGCTTGAGCCACCACGCCCGGCCAGGCTGTCACTTCTTAACATTTTTTTTTTCTGTCAAAAGATGAGGTCTATGTTCTGTACCTTGAACTTGAGAGGTCCTCATGAGTATCTGACAAATAAATAGCAGATGGTGCAAATGACACCATACCATTCCTCAGGACACCACTAGCTTTGCTCATCTGTAAGCCTGGAGCTATCACACAGGAAATCTTTCTACCTTTTGACTACATGAAGGACAGTCCTTGAGTAGGTCAACTAATTGATAGTTCAAGCTGACCTCAGTATTTCAGCCCTCCCTTTTAAGGTCACAGATATGTAAGGGATGCTGTGTTTGGCCCTTCAGATCAGACCAGCTGCCAGTCAAATATCACGAGGAGACCTCAATCACGAGGAGACCTCAGTCAATGCAGCATGCAGTGGAATTGCTAACTTGAGCCCTCCCCAAATTTTTGACCTGTGAAATTGTGAGGGATAATAAAAAGTGTGTGTTAGGGCACTTATATTTAAGGTGATTTGTTTTGCAGCAATATATAACTGAAACAGACCTAGTCTGTCTGTTTGTTTGTTTGTTTGTTTGTTGCAAAAGTTGTCCATGTAGTTTTTTTATTATTATTCTAGTTGCTTTGTCCGGGAAGATCAAACATTTCCATCTATATTGCCACCATCTTCTCAGAATTCCTGCAATTCACTCTTATCCTGTCCTATGCAACATTGCTTTCTAACAAGAAAATTATTTTGCAGCTACGTGAAATGCAGAAGTTTCAGTTGTTACCCCAAGAACATAATAAATTATTTAATTTAGAGAGTAACATTTGGCATGGCTTTCCTCAAAGCCCGAATACATGAAATTAAAAGTCTAAGTCGGAATGGCTTATCTTATTATCCCTAACAGTACCTTCATTTAAATCTTTCCCTATGTTTTGAATTTTAATGGTTTTGATATTTTAATTCCAAAGAAAGGAATATTTATTTCAAAGCTCACAATGATTCCTTACAGTTATACTGTAATATTTGACCATTTTGATACTGAGCCAATAAGAAATTAAGGGATTCCTGTAATCCCTCATATAATTAAATGTGTTTATCAGGGGAAATGCACATAAAGAATTTGTCTGGAATCCAGGGCATCCTCTTGAGGGATCTTTAGTACTCTTAGGATTACAGTAACCTTATAAATCTAATAGCAACAATGTCTCATATCCTGCAAAACTAAAATTTGAATTGCCACATTATGTAAGTAACAATTTACTGATGTACTTGCTGAGAATAATACAACATAGTAGGAAAAAAAAGTGATAAAGATCAAATATGGCCATTTATATAAAAATATAGTTAATTCTATGTAAATTTCCTTTCATATTTGTAATCAACTTAAACATATAATCAAACGTTTCTTTTCCATTTTAAAATGATTTTATATAGAGTGCAATACAGATACCTGTTTGCCCAGAAAATTGCTAGTTACTGCTTGTTATCCAGGAGTAGTTATTATATCCTTTCACTATCAAGAGTGTTCAAAGACAAATTATACAATCATGCCATATATATCAACGATTATGATCATTTCTGTAATTTCCCTTTATGTTACAGAATATGCAGGCTATATGAGGAATGAACTAGAAGAGGAAGGGTATTTAACCTAACTGGAAATGAACACAGGATCTCTTGAGGTATTTTGTCTCAACTTTGGAGGATAAATGTGTCCTTGTTTTTTTCACAAAGACAGTTGCTTCCTGTTAGGTAGATGCACAATGTTTTTGCTCTTTGGGTACAGACGTTTATTTATGCGTAGAAGGGTACATTTAGATGTGGTTTAGTTGCTAAATATCCAGAGGCTACATGATTTTGGAAAGTGTTTACTTCTCCACTTCTAAACCTCATATTTACTTTTTTCTAGTATGCTATGCACCCCACAATGGTAAACCGGAAGATCACATTTCTCAGGTTCCCCCTACAACTGACTTACCTTCAGATTGGGAGATCTGACTCCCAATCTGAGAGAAAATGACTTTTCTTACTCTATTTTTATTTTACATTTTTTTCTGACTCGTAGTGGCCCTTCAGAAACGTGTGGTGACAGTCCTGGAGACAGAGTTTGAGCTTCTGACTTGGGCATCTGGGTTCCAATAGTTCCTAGCTTCAGAAATGTAGCAATAACTGTCTCCAGGCCCCTCACATTTCTCCATTAGCTTTACCAAAAAAGAAAAGTAAATTTTCTTCTATCTTCGTGGCAGGGAGTAATTTAATAGCTTGGAGCAAGCCACCACTGCTGAAATGAGGCTTCTCTTCTCCCACAGAGGCTGGGAGGTAGGGGCTCTATCTTCCTGGATGATTACATTTCAAAGCGATGGATCCCAGGTCCTTGAGAAAGACATTCCTGGGTTACAAACTGGTTAGAGGCATTTCAAAAAGATTTACATCTCAAATGGGGAGAGAAAGGATTTACTACCACAAGTTTTCTAAAGTTAACGCTCTAAAAAATAATAATAATAATAATAATAAAGAAAGAGGAGTTCAGTGGCTTATAGTCTGGAAGAAACCTGTTTAACTTTGGGTGAAGCTGGAGAATATTATGGCTTTCTTGTTTACTAGTTTCTCATTGAGCACAGAAGAAAGCTTATCATTATTTTCCAATTAAGTAGGAAGGAGAAGGCAATGAAGGATTAAGATATATGACAGATCTTGTCATGTATCTTCAGGAGAAAGGACAGTGAATGTCCTAAGGCAATGCACAAGGTCTGGGCCACATTAAGGGGTCTGTATATGTTTTGAAGTAATTGACCAGTGAGGAGTGACAGCCAAGTGTCTGTGCTGTCCTATGCGGCTCTCTAGCCATATTCAGGACTGAGGGCACAAGCATGGAACAGGCATATAATTGAATTCAACCAGAGATACAGTGTAGCAATACACAAGGTAGGGCAGGGAAGTTGGTATAGGTAGGGGAATAATTATAAGATTAACCACATAATTAATGTTATATAAAGGAATATGAGACTGTGAAACATTAAATAGGTGATAAAACTAATGGCTTATGAGTCCTAGTATCATTGAAAGGAAAGTTAAATTGGGATAATAGAAGCAATAAGGTGGAAACTGAGAAGTTGGCATGAAAAAGGAAGATAATAAAAATGTAGATAATTGAAGGATTTCTGTATTGTTAATGACAAGGCTACCGTATGACCATGGAAGTGAGCAGCCGAAATCAGAAGTAGGAGAATGTCGTATTTGACTCTTCAATGTCATTTAATACAGTTGATTTTTCTCTTCTAAATTAATGTTTCATTTGCATAGCAGCAGAACTCACTCTCCTTTGCTTTTCTCCAAATTATAACCACCCTTGTTAGTCTTCTTTTCCATTTTCTCCCCAACTTTTACCCTCATAGGACCTTCTCTAATGATTCTTCTCTTCTTTATCTATACTTACTTTCTAAGTTGTCTAATCTAGTCTCAGAATTTTCAGTATCACCTAATTGCTAATGATTTCAAAATGTGTAGACCAACCAGATGTTTCTCCTGAATTCCAGTTCCATAAAAATCACTTACTTGACATCCCTTGAACATTTTATAAAATTATTAAACAACCCTCTATGAAGTATTTTCATTCTATCTCTAGTAGACATGAAAAAGTATTTTTCTCTATGAAAGACGACATCGTTATTATACATATCCTGTTCTTCCCAATTCCTAAATTGTTCTTCTTGCATTATTTTTATGTTTAAAGACTTGACATCTCATCTCTTTACTTAATAGGGCCTTAGATTCATTCAAAACACCTCCCTTTTTTACATATCCCATGTTCAACCCATTAGCAAATTCTTTCACCCAGCCCTCAAAATATAACAAGAATTTTGATCACTTCTGATTTCCACTACTACTACTGGTAGATATAACAGCCATCTAAATATTCCAGGATACTGAAAGGGAGGAAAGTATCCATAAGAAAAAATATGATGCTACCAAGAATAGTTTCCCCTGGTGAGCAAAGTATATTGTATTTTAGCAAGCCTCAGAATTAAGGTATTATCGTCACCTGAAGATATGAACTCTCAAAGCACTCTGATTACATATCAAAATAAAATAAAGCTGATATATTTGAAAGTAAAGGAAAAAATAAATCAAAATATTACTAAATTTACCTCAGATTTTTAAAACATAACTGCAAAATCTGGATAAGATTATTGCAATAGTCTTTGTCATATTTCTGCTGGAAATATTTAACTTAGTTACATATCTTTTCCATCAGAAGAAATTAAAAAATTTCAGACCCATTATATTTAAATGTATTATGCAATATATTACTCTGGAGGATTAAAAAGAAAAAAAAAGTCTGTATTATTTAAAACAGATAATTTTACATATTATAGAAAAGATGTATTTGCAAATGTAGTGATGACTGTATAATTTAAATTACCTAGTTATTAAGTAAAATTTAATTCAACTTAAAATTTAAGTACAAGACTGGTGTGGTGGCACATTCCTATAGTCCCATCCCATCTACTTGGGAGGCTGAGGTGGGAGGATTACTTGAGCCCAGGAGTCTGAGGCTGAAGTGAGCTATGATTGTGGCACTGCACTCCAGCCTGAGCAACAGAGCAAGACCCCATGTCAAAAAAAAAACAAGATGATAAAGAAAATTCAAGTACAACTTTCTAAGCAAAGTTTTATAGAACTTAGAGTACTCATAGCAATGTAGGTAGATAATACATATTTTAAAAATATTTTTAGAGTCTATTCTTTTCATGTTATTTGATATATTAATTTTAATATTTCAAAATAATTGTTTTTATTGAAAAATGCATTTTCACAAATGAACTGAAAATCAAATCAGAGTAAGTAATCTTTGGCTTTACTTTACAGAATTAAAATTCAAAATCCACAGAGTTGAAAGAAACCAGAAACAAACAGGTTTCTAGTCTTCTGTTTCAATGAATTAAAATAACAAAAATTGTATTTGCAAGTTTCCTACAGAGAAATTTAGAACCCTTCTTGTCTATAGTTGTGAGTTAGGAATGTTTTTAGCATCATAGTTTTATTGATATTAATAATATGCAAAAATTTTATGTCACATCTCTAATTAAAACCTATCAATATTCATTAGGTAATTTAATCACAGTTAATATTATTTTTGTTCTTTACAGAGGAGGAACATGAAGCTTAAATCATTAAATAGCTTTTCTAAGGTGATAATAAATCTTTTTTGATTCCTGAATCCTTAAGCTCTTTTCACAAAATTCTAATAAATGTATGATTTACTAAACTACAATGTATCAAAAGTCATCATTAAGTAATTATCATCTTTTATGGAAGGCAAAGAATTGGTACTGGGTTTGAAAAAAAATAAAATAAAATAAATTTCCACTCTTGATCAGCTCATAGTCAAGAAGGGCTACAAGATACATAAACGCCCTATTTTTATACTGTGTAGTTAGTGGCATTTGATTTAATCATGGATTTTACTATAATGAAATTTGCTTAGTAGTTTATTTATTATAATATTATTTATGTTTGTATAATGTGGGACTAATGTATTTAGTAAGGGCAATATGAGTAATTAGGACTTCATAATTAACTGTAGAAAAATTAATACCTAAAAAGGAGATTTGATTGAAATTCATAATTACAGAAGACGCATTTGCATTTTTACTAGACAGTATGCATAGGATATGTAATAGAAGAAATATGCCATCGTAAGTGGTCAACTTAAATGGATGTGTTCACTTGAAATAACAGAACGCACAAAGAGAAACACTTAGACAACCTTTTGCAGAACTATACCAACTTAAAATTTAAATTATTTTTTAATTTGCATATGTATGCCTCTGCATAAGTATGTGTGTATGCGCACCTGTGTGTGTGAATGTGCATGTATTATCTGTATTGGGAGTAGGTAATTATATTTTAAATTCCTTTTCCAAAAAAATAAAACTACCAGGATTTTGACAAAAGTATAACTACAAACCTTTTTGGTATCTAATTATAATACTGTACCAGTATAATCACAGAGAAATGGACATCTGCAGTCTAACCAGGTTTTAGTTTTTAAGATTTTGAGAAAAAGGAAAAATGTAAACACGCAATGTAAATGGTCTTCCAATATTATCATGAAGTTGTTCAGATAGTATATATATATTCCTCTGTGGTTGCTAAATGTTTTTAAACATTGCAGAGCAGGGAAGATTCACATAGACTTTTAAATTAAAACCTATGACTGACCATCAAGCTATTTTAAGAAATTCCACAGAATTCAGCATCAGCAATTTCTCCATGATCAAACTAGAAGACAATCAAGAATTACTGAATACTGAATAAAGTCAAACCCATCCAGATAAATACTAAAAACATGATGCTGCAGAAGTGGAGAATGGCCTGGAGAGATACATATTTTAATTTGAAGAGAAAGAGAGAGAGAGAGAGGATGAAACCTCCCTATGTCCCCAAAGCTACATACTGATCTCTACGTATTGGATGAAAAACATTTATGATGTAAGACATGACCTTCAGAATGATCCTCTGTGGGATGGAGTGCTGAATGAAGACAGCCACATGATGTTGATTTCCTATGAACTCCAGACCTTTCTGTCCCAATTGTCCTCTTGCCAAGGCTATATTAAAAGTTTTGGCTTATGATTTTCAGTACTAATGCATAAATTTGGTTGATTTATTCACTCAGCATGTATAAACCACATCTATGTGATGCTCAGTGAAGATTAAAGTTTGGTAAAACATGCCAGTACTCAAAGAATGCATTCTCTACTGAAGGAAGGAAGCGGTGAATTAAACAACTGAATTTTGGTTTTACATTTCTTTAAGAATTAAAGTAATACGTTACCAATTTAACAAAATGCAACCATTTTAATAGATCTTGAAAAAACTGAATTTCTATTTATATACAGGGAGGGGGGCATTCAACATAGGGGAAATACCAAATTTATAAGGCGATTGAAAAGTCATAAGACAGTGTTTGCAGTGACCCTCAAGTCTTGTTAGATCATGGTGGTTTCAGAGACAGACTGCTCCCAGATTTTCTATCCCATAGAATTGTTGAGATTCTTAAATGTATTAATATCTGCAAAGTTTTTAGAAGATAGTTTGGCTCAAAGAACAATTCATTACATATTAGTATATATGGTCAGATTATGGAACACGTACTGAAGCAAAATTAAAGGTTCTTCTGCAAATTTAGATAGGAGCCAGATCGTGAATTACTTAAACACTAAAGTAGATATTTTGGAATTAATAGGACATTACTGATTATGTTAAAGATATATTCTGATTCTTATTTTACAAGCACTATTTTTATAGTGGTGAGAAAATAGATCATAAGGAAATGAAATAAAGAAAAAATACATAAAGCTGTGTGCTATAAATTCGAAGAACCAGATAAATTTATGACTTAGTCAAGATGAAAAATAGAAATTCTGGGACTTATTTAAGAGATGGGCATAACTTGGAGATTTATTGGATTTTCATAGTATAAGAGGATGGAGTTTAATTGTAGATATATGTTAAGGCTAATTATAGTGATCTTCAAACCATCCTCAAATATCTACCTATAGTATGATTTTAAAAGATTGGTCTTAAATGCGTTTCTTAGGAATCTGTTTACTACACAAAATACAAATTAAAATAACATCTATTATAGAGAAGTAAGAGTGTAGTTACACTCTTACTTCTCTATAATATTAAGAAATTTATATTAATTTAATATTAAGAAATTTAATATTTATATTAAGAAATTTAATCAAGTTTTCTAGGTAATAAAATAATATAAACAAAAAGGTAATTAAATTTTAAAAAGAGACACATAGAAGAAATTTGTCATTGTGATTTCTCCATTATTGAAGGATGGATGTTTCAAGTAATTTAAATAAACTTTCCAGCCCATTTTTTGAAAGGTGTAAATGTACATGCCGGGGTTTCTTACTGCCTTTCCATACATATTTATAAATATAATTATTTTATATAATTTATTATTTTTGCATGTATTCAACTTTTCATTAGATTATATTCTACACAGACATAGGCATTGTGTATGAGATCATACTTTTTCTCACGAGCTTAAAGAAATCACTCTTGAAATTGTATCCATTTTCTTCTGGGTCTTTTGTATTTTCTTGTGCTTGTCAGGTTTGCTGCAATAACAAAAATCTCAGAATCTCAGTAACTTCCTCAAGAGATTTGCTTCTTATGCCCTGTCTGCAGTGGCAGCTGTGTTCTTCCCACTGTGGTTGAGTTGGCTTAGCTTTGCTTGGACCTCATCCACGTGCCTTCTCATTTTGAGATCAGAGGTGAAGGTGAAGTTTTTCTGTGGGACATGTCCGATCATCTGGGGAGGAGGAGTCAAATAGAGTCACACAGCATGCACACTTTTGGCTGGCTTGTTTTTCTCAACAAAATGTTTTGAGGTAGACATATCATGTGTGCATCAACATTTTATTAATTTATATGCATGAATAGTATTACACTCTATAAAATACATCCAAATTTGTTTTTCTATTTACCTGTTAATTGACACGTGGGTTGTTTCCAAATTTTTGTATTTAGGAATACAATTATTATGAATATTCATGTGAAACAATTTGTATGAACTAAATTTTATTTTCTCTTGGGCAAATACCTGGAAGTGAAACCAACATTAACTTCATTTTTAAAAATTGCCAAATTGCTTGTCAACATAGTTAAAATATTTTTCTTTCCCACCAGTCATATGTAATTGGTTGCTCCACATCCTTGGCAAATCTTGATATTTTTATTATTTAATTGTAGGTATTATAAAGAGTATGTATTAGTATCCAATAGCAGTTTAAATTTGCATTTATCTGATGACTAATGAGATTATGTATCTATTAGCCATTCATAAACATTCTTTAGTGAAATGTCAGCTCAAATAGTTTGTCCATTTTGCTTTTATGTCTTATTTGTAATAATTTGTTTTGATTTAAATGGTTCTTTATATAGTCTACATACTGTTTTTTAACAGATATATGTTATATAAAATAACTTCCCCATTTGTGTATTATCTTTTTATTCTCTTAATGATGCCTATAAGGTGAAGACAATACATTGATTCATTTATCATATCTTTATTTGTTCCTGCTTTATCTCTTCTATTTATGAAACCTTTACTTTCCCCCCATATAGATTATAGATTATAGAAATTATATAAATTCTATATAATTTATAGAAACTTTCTTCTATATTGTTTTCTAGGACTTTTATGTATAAGTTTGAATGGTTAAGTCTATGATCCATTTTAATTTAATCTTTGTTTATGGCATAAATTGAGTTTTAGGTTCATTTATTCTCCGTATTGATATTCAGTACTTTCTATAAACTTCTTGAAATTAATGCCATTTCCTCATTGAATTACCTTAGCATATTTAGCAAAGGAACTGATAAGAATGAATGAATAAAATAAATAAGATAAAATTTAATGAGGGTCCAAGGAACTAAAAAGGGAATACCATGAGAGAGCTCAGCAGTAAGAAAGGCTCCTGGAGACAATAATGGAGAGATTAAATATTAATTGTTGAAAAATGAAGATGAACAGAAGGAAAACATAGACAAATTAGGAAGATTACCATGAAGGAGATGAATTAATTTTTTTTTTCTTTTTAAGTGTAGTTAGCATTTCTTGACGTTGAGCATTGACTGATTAGCAAGAGTATCCCAGAAATTCCATGCTGTTTTTACTATAATTATTTTATTATCGAAATTGAAAGTTGAGAAATGCTATTTAAAATTTAGTGAATATTATTGCTAATTATAATGAGTGCCACATTTGCCACATTGCTGATTGTCATAGTCACCGGTTTTATCTTATTGGCTTAAGTTTTCTTTTTTAATTAAATGATTTAATGTGATTCTAAAAGTACTGTTTTGATATCAAAACTTTCCAAATACATTACACATTTTCTCAGTGCATTGCACTGAAATATCATTTCCCATCTTCTTGACAGCAACTTACATAAGGAAGCCATCATGACACAGTATGGGGACGCTCACCACAATACAAAAGACAAGATCAAAATAAACAGCATCAAAGACAGAAGTCAGAGATGTGAGAGAATCGCAAAAAGTGAATGATGTGGCCATGTGACAAGAGTTCGAGTAGATTCAGAAACACTTCAAACCTCTTCTCTAGCTAAATATATGCCAAGCCCAGCTTTTTATTTTTGTACTCCTAGAGTATAATATCCCTGGGGATTCTTTAGAGGAACTATTTCTGACTAGGGTAACTTGTGGCTTGTCAGGTTAAAAGTTCTTCGTAAAATACACCTGAGATCCTGTGGCACTTTGCTGATTGTTAAAGCACAATCCACAGATCTGATATTATCTTAAAATTCAACCTGAAATTACAGTTTGATAGACTCTCATGAGAAAATAGTCAAATTTTTCATCATGCTAAAATCCCTTTTACAGTTTTCTGAGACATAACCTTAAAAATGGAAATTGCCTTCTGAGTTAGTATCATGCTATCCAGACTAATACAAAAGATCAACTGGCACTTGATAGCCTGACTCTACACAGGCCCTCCAAAAACAAATCATACCACCCTGTATCCCAGATGTAAAGTTCTTGTTATATTTCAATGAAAGATATAATCATCTGGCAGCGTTATGGTTAATATAGAAAAATCTTAAATTGACAAAAGTTTATAGAAAGAGTTCTTCATAAATATGTTCTGATGTCAGAGTAGTGTTTTGATTTGTTTCGCTTTCCTTCAGGGACTGGTGGTGAAGTACATATTGACTCAACAGTGAAGATGGACACTGAACTGTAACTGATGCATCTTAAGCTGCTAGAGTGTTTCAGAGTGCATCGTGAAAGCATGAGTTTTATGAATAGAAACATAACCTGAGCACTGTATTCCATTACCCATATCAGATCTTTTCAATTTGTCATGTTAAATCACATGGTAATGTACTGTGCTTAACATGCTCTCTTTCCACTTGGAGTTCTGCTTTGTAAAAATAAGACAATGGAAAGCTGATGATTTGACACTTTTTAATACTCTCTAGGCATAGTATTTGTGATGGCTGTTTCTTTTGGAGGCAAGAAGTAATAAAACAAAAGATAGAGAAAACTGTATTTTGTATAAAATCTTAGCAAAGAGATGTAGACATATTCAGGAAAGATAGGCTAAAGTAGACATATGTTTATTTTTCCTAGAAAATATAAATTGAAGGGATACGATCTAGTAACTTTCTTGATGGTATAGTAACAAGGTTTGGTGGCAGTGTAATTTCAAGTTGAGGAAAAATTAAGCTTTGGTTTGTTTACATTTTCTCTATAAGCCTAAAATATTGGTGTAACAGTAGACATTGAAAACATATGCCTATTAAAAGTAAAGATAGATAATAAGCCTGCTCTCTTGAAAAAATGCTAAAATAACTGTAATGCTAGATGAAGCCCATTAGTTCTCTATGAGTGCACGAAAAAAACTACGGGGAGGGGTGTAACATAATTATATGAATTTACCCTAATGTAAAAATTAAAGCCAGAAGGCCACGAAGTTAAATATATATATACACACATATATATACACACATATGTCTTAGCAACATCAGTTATTTAATAATGAAAAAGTCACTGAATAATGACAGAGTTTCACAAAGCAACTAATTTAAGTTACTTATTCTTGTATGTGCCAGGTTCTATATTATAACAGGTTCTATATAGAGAAAAAACAATTTAAACTGAAAATAAACCAATCTAATTGTTTTTAACATTACATATTCTATTTACATTCCAACACTACTGTATAGTTTCTGTTTAGGTACCACAAATGTACACACATGCACACACACATATACATGCCCACATGCAGGGAAGCATGAAAACTTATCTCCTTCCACGCATTTACTAGAATAGTAGCCAATCTGGCTTTTGCCTTCACAAGTCAATGAACTTTGGCCTTGTAATGGTAGCCAGACTTAACAGATACCATTAGAACATTGTCAAATGCATTTTAAATCTAAATCAGTACCTTCTTAAAAGAGTCCATTGCTTTCTTTCTTTTTTCTTTTTTATTTATTTTATTTGTGTGTGTCTGTGGTGGGGAGTGACAGAGTCTTGCTGTGTTGCCCAGGCTGAAGTTCAGTGGCATGACCTACGCCCACTGCAAGCTCTACCTCCTGGGTTCAAGTAATTCTCCTTGCCTCATCCCCCCAAGTAGCTGGGATTACAAGCATCCATCACACACCCAGCTAGTTTTTGTATTTTTAGTAAAGACAGAGTTTTGCCATGTTGGCCAAGGGTCTTGAACTCCTGACCTCAAGTGATCCACCCGCTTCAGCCTCCCAAATTGCTGGGATTAAGGCATGAGTCACTGTGCCCAGTGTTAAAACAGTCCATTGCTTTCTGTTCTTTCCAGAATCCCTCAAACAAGTATCTGCCAATTCCCACTCTGTCCCCCTTTCAGAGTGGTTATTCTCTGGCTTTCTTTTAAATAATGGTACTCTCATGTAGTGTGTCCTGGACTCACTCTTGGCCAAATTTGATGCACATTCTCTGTGTTGTTTACTTTTTTTTCCATTGGTTTCAATTACCATCTTCATGGAGAGGACTCTCAACTCCACATCTTTTATTGGCAAGTCCAAATTCCATTATCTCAAAATAGGCATACTGAAGATCACACACAGACATCCATATCATCTGGATTATCAGTCTCAGGATTCCTCTTTAAATTTCATAGTGACAAGCTGCTCCACATTGGATTCTGGATTCTTCCCTATTTCGGGAATCTTTCAAAATTCCTCTTTTATGTTTTTAACTTTGCCTTTTTATGTTATGTATTGGCTTCCTTCCCATTTTGCGAAACATCTCATCTCTTACTCATGCTTTTATAAAATTTTGATCCCTCCTCCGGGAATGCTCTTCTCAACTCTCCACAATTTGCTCTTCCTTCTTCTCAGGTTCATCGGAGAAGCCAACATTTCACTCATTAGAGAAGCTTTCCTTCTCCAGACTGTGTCACAAATTATCTCCATTACCATCCAGCCTTGTTTTTTTCCTTATGGTTCTTAGCAACACCAATCTAAATTATTTTACTTTGTTGTTGTATTTGTATTTATGTTGATTAAAGTGCAAGTCCTTATGAGACCTGCCTTTCTCATTCTATCATTTCTAGTACATCATGCCTACTTTGTAGTAAGATCTGTGTAAATATTGGTTATTAAACATATTGTCTTTTCTATAGCAGTGGTACATTTATCAAATTGGCTAAAAGAAGATCCATGTTACTCTATGACAGCTTAAAGGATACTATAACAAAGGACACTGTTTTACTTTGATCATGTTAAGTACTAAATCTAAAAGAATATCATCTTAAGAACAACATTCTCAAAACTTTGAACCTGAGATTACCCACCAATAGCAGAAAAACAGAGCCTGAGTATGGAAACACTACCTTTGATTGTAGAGGTAAAGCTACAATATTCCTTTTCACATAATTTTGACATTTGAGTCAAACAACATGTATTTTTCTCTTGTTTTGTATTCTTTTTCTTACAATCCTTTTTTATGTTAATGCACAATCCAAGATATATCTACTCAGAAGATGCAGGAGGTTTAAATGTCTGGTTGTCACCTGTAGTTTGGAAAAATCACATTGAATTCTGCTTATTCATAGTACACCTGACAGTAGTGATTAATCATGACAGAAAAAGAGATGAACATATTACAGCAAGTTTAGCTTATATTTAAAAACTGTAATACATTAAAATTCTTTTATAATTAGTTTAATGTTAGTAATTAAGAAAGTCTAGTGCCCCATTCAGAGAGAAATATACTAGGATATTTTCATAGATCTATTTGAAAGAGGAGGTATTAAAAATATTTCTTCTGATGAAAGTCATTTATAAAGTTCCCATTAAATATGTATCTTTATAATCAAATTAAGGTTGTATTTATAAAATTTTACTGCTATAGACAAATCAATCTCATTTCACTATTGAAAAATTTGAAGTACAGGAAAACGACCTTGCTCAAATTCTCAGAGCTGAGAGCAAAAATACATTTGAAATAAATTCTTTTTTGTTTTACTTATGGTCATATGTTTGAGTACACCATATCTAGTTAGCAATGATGAAAATCATGCACCCCATGCAAAAACTTTATTTTATTTAATCTTTACACAAAGATCAACCTCATACATTTTTTGGTGAAATAGAGTCAGGGAAGTTGTCCCAGATGGAATCATATTAGATAAAGAGTTAATTATATCATTCATGGCCCAAAAGACAAAGGATTTATCCTTAGATTAAATTTTAACACTACTCTTTTTTTTAAATTTATGGAAGATATTACTCCTTTTATTCCCTGGACCAGAAGTAAAATAGAAGTAAAAATAAGGACAATGAAATACTCATTGCCATTTACATGAAGCCTCCATATTATTCTTTAAAAATGTGTAAGACACTAACTTTGGTGTCCTAGGAGTTTATTTTAATGTGACTAAGAATACTGTGGCATTGTTTTCTTCAAGATTATGACTTTTATTTTTTTCCGAGATAGAGTCTCACTCTGTCACCCAGGCTGGAGTGCAGTGGCACAATCTCGGCTCACTGCAACCTCCGCTTCCCAGGTTCAAGTGATTCTCCTGCCTCATCTTCCTCAGTAGCTGTGATTACAGGCAGCTGCCACCACACCCAGCTAATTTATTTATTTTTGGTTTGGTATTCTTTTCCTTTTTTTTTCTTTTGGAGATGGAGTCTCACTCTGCCTCCAGGCTGGAGTGCAGTGGCACTACCTTAGATCACTGCAACCTCCACCTCCTGGGTTCAAGTGATTCTCCTGCCTCAACCTCCTGAGTAGCTGGGACTACAGGCGTGCACCACCATGCCCAGCTAATTTTTTGTAGTTTTAGTAGAGATGGGGTTTCACCATGTTGCCCAGGCTTATCTTAAACCTCCGATCTCATGTGATCCACCTTGGCCTCCCAAAGTGCTGGGATTTACAGGCTTGAGCCACTGTGCCCAGCCGGATTATGATATCTTAAATATCCTGTATTAAACTTATTTTTAAAATCTCCTATTAATTTCAATAAAATTCCAAAAATAAAATATCTTAAAATGTTTCTTCATAATATTTTTAATAGTGTTTTGTGATTTTTTTGGTACTTGTATTGTTTACTTATTTATGACTTTATATTTAAAGCAGATATCTTTTCAGCAGAATATACTTGGATCAAACTATTTCCTTCATTTAACAATCTTGTTTTTTTAATTGAGGTCTTTGAAGCAGTCTATTTTACATGAGTTTTGATATGATTGGCTTTGTATTTGTCATCATTCTATATATTCTCTATTTGTACCATTACGTTGCATAATTTTCTCCATTTTCTGCCTTCTTTCAATTCAGTTGAGTACCTTTAAAGATTCCATTTTAGTTCCTTTATTATCTATAATGCTTGCATTTGTGAATATTGCTGTGTATGTGTGCATGTATGTGTGTGTGTGCGTGTATGTTTATGTTTGTTATGGAGTTTATAGTATAGATGTCTTATCTTCTCAAAGTAACATATTTCTCATATACCATAAAAAAACCTAATAATAATTTATGCTCATTTCCATATGTCTAGCCTTTTTGATATAACTTTTCCAATTATATGGAAATATAACTGAAAACCCCTACATTGTAAATGCTACAATGCATTGCTATTAGTTTTTCTGTAGATTTTATTAATTTTTAAAATGTTGTAAAATGAGAAAAACATATTTACCCTTATTTGTACTATTTCCAGTACTATTTCTTCTTTTGTATGGATCCAGATTTCCATCTGATATAATTTTTGTTTGTTTTTTTGAAGGTCTTTAACATTTTTGCAAGTGAAGAGCTGCTGTTTCTGAATACATTCAGCTTTCATACATCTAAAAATATTATAATTTCACTATTTTTGAATAATATTATGGGGGATATAGAATGCTAAATTGTTCACTTTATGATTTGAGTCATTTAAATATGTTTCTCCACTGTTTTCTGGTTTGAATTGTTTCCAATAGGAAATCCGCTGCCTTTATCGTCTTTCTCAGACACCTTTTCATCACTCTTAATGCACAAGGTTAACGTAACGAGTCTTTATTACGATGCAGTGTGAAAAAAGAAAAGAAAAGAATGCCAGCAATTATCTTCCTCTCTTAAGGCCTCAGCTTGATTCTCAAGCAGGCAAACATTTTGCTTATAAACCCTCCCGAAGATGACGAGGACTGTAATATTGCTTCTGGGACTTGGAATCTAGACTTTTTTGCTACATTTTTCTTTAATTTATGTTTAGTCTTGCATAGAAAGAAGTCAAAATGACTTTCAAAACTTTATTTTGAAAAAGAAAGTAAAACAATATGTCTAGCATTTCATTTTGAGTTTGTCTTAGAACCTCCATCTCTCTACTTACATTGTCCACTTGTTCTTGCCTGTGGTCCACCTTTTTCATTAGAGGCCTTTGTACATTTATAATAGATAATTTAAATTTCTGATCTAAAAATTCCAAAATGTTACCATATCTCAGTCTGATTATGTTGCTTTTCTGTCTCTTCAGACTTTTTAATTTTTTTAAAATTTCAGCTTTTTAACACACCTTGTAATTTTTGTTGAATGTTAAACATTATGTTCTGAATAAAAGGAACTAAGATAAATAAAATCTTAGCGCAGGATTTTATGTTTATTTGACTGGGAGTTGGGGTATGTTCATTGTTTTCTGTAGCTGCAGATGTCAGTGACTTCAATTTTGTGGGTCTTTATTAGCTCTCATTGAGACAGGAAAATAGAGTCTGGAGACAGGGAACATAAGACAGTTCACAGCTATGACAGGACGTATCCTCTCCATAGGACTTACACCAAGTAAATTACTTTGTAACTTTATTTCATCCTCTCCGTAGGGCGTACACTGAGTAACCAATGGAATCCTCTAGAGGGTAAATTCCCCAAAATTCTGTAACGGGGCCCTTGAACCCCTTGTTTGGGCCTGCTCCCACACTGTGGAATATGCTTTCATTTTCATTAAATCTCTGCTTTTGTTACTTCATTCTTTCCTTGCTTTGTGTGCTTTGTCCAATTATTTGTTCAAGACGCCAAGAACCTGCACACCCTTCACCGGTAACATCTTGATGAATTTGGGTTACCCTGGAGACTTCTTCCTAAATAGGGCCAGAACCTTGCAGATCTTTTCAGCGGTAATACCTATAAATTTACAAAATCCCTATTAATGATATAGTGACACGTGGGAGGAGGCGATGTTCTTCGTAATCCTATGATTAGTTCTCAGGTTTTTTGTCAGTCTGTCCTCCTGTGCTGTGACGTTTGCAGCTTTTTCTCAGGTTTTGTGTTTGCTTGGTGGTGTACAGTTAGGTGAAACAGAGAGGCTAGAGGGAGATGGAGGTAAGAGTTTTTCTTTCCTCACATTAATTAGGCTCTGGTAAAATGCATGTTGATTAGGCTCTGGTAAAATGCATGTTGATTAGGATCTGGTAAAATAGTTTTCCTTGAGGTCAGGCATATGTTAAAATACTTCCAACTTCACTTCAAGAACTGTATGCAGTAATGATCTTGTAAATGTTTAACCACATCTCCAGGAAGGATGTTTACATACATGTATATAATACACATATATACATGCACACACACATACGTTTGTTAGAAAATTTGCACATGTAAAAGATATGTAACATATTTACAAAAATAAAAATACATCATATTCTTTACTGTAAATTTCATATGCATTTCTTAAAAACAAAAATAATATGCAGAAGCAGCATATTTCTAAATTGTTACTTTTTCTTCTTCACCTCTGGAAACATGAGGGAATGTTTCTGCAATTCTTACAGTGAACATCTGGTGGGACTCCTAAAGTTAAAGCTCATGAAAGTGCAGGGCCTCAATAAGGCTGTTTCTCCAGGAGTATGATCCTCTTACGCTTGTCTATGTTCACTCTAAAGCAATTAATCAATTAGCCTTTAGTATCCCTTCCAATAATAGCTCCATTAAGCGATGGTTATTTGTATCAGCTTGTTTCTCCAGTGTTCAAGGTGAGAATGTGCCCTGTGACCTCAGTTCTCTAATGGATCTAACAAGAGTTGATTTTTTTTGTTCTTTTTTTCCTTGTTCTCAGGATAGAAGAAAAGCATTTTTGGTTTGTTTTCGTTTTCATATATAGGACTGGAAACGAGAAGTTAGAAGTAATTGTTTACATAACAATAATGTGTAATTTACTTCCCTGATGCATTCCTACTTAAGTCGACATATTTGCACTTAGGTTTATAAATGAGAAAAGTCTATAATATTTTTATTTTGTAAAATATTTGAGTAACTTTCATGCTAACAGTAAAGTCAACTTACAAAATACTTTCTTTAGGATTACATGTTTACATCTCTAAACATAATATGACTTGCTTAAGTATGACTTTGAATTTTTGAACTAATTTCATTTTGATCAGACAATGTAATCAGTGGTGTATTTACATTTTTTAATTTACTGATACTTTTGTGTGAGTCACTACATAAACAATTTTTAAATGTTATCTTCCTGTTTGAGAAAACAGGTTCATTTTATATTTAGTTGAAAAACATTTAACAGGTTGAATTCTATCAATAATATATTTATAAAATTATTCTTGTTCTATTATGAATTATAATTTTACATTTTGAGCATATGTTCATGCCTACAAGTCCATCATTGTTTTGCATTCTTGTTGAAATATTGGTGGTTTTGTTATTTGTATTTTCCATTTTATAAATTATCTAATTTCTTCTCATTTATAAATTATCTAATTTCTTCTCATTTTATGCTATATTTCCCCAAAACCAGCTCATTAAAACAAACACTAAACTCCTAGTCTAAGTATATTACTAAATGAGTTTTTAAAATGTGTAAATACTAACAAATCCATCACCTCAAATACTTATAATTTTTGTAGTGTACCCCATAAATATATATGATTATTTATGAATTAAAATAGAAATGTAAGTAAAACATTATTGCTCTCTAATGTTACAGTTTTCTTTATGATTAATTTTTAAATTTTTATTTAATTTTACACTTACAGGAAAATTACAAGAATATGTAAATTTTCCGTATACCTTTCCCCCAGTTCTTGCACATGCAAAGTATTTTACCATTTTTTTAATCTCTCAAACTGTCTTATTTTCTCTCTTTCTATTCCTTTCTCTCTCTGTGTGTCTCTCTCTCTCTCTCCCCCTCTGTCATTTTTATCTCCTCTACATGTCTTCCCTTCTCTCTCTCTCTCTTTTTTTTCTCCAGAATCATTTGGCAGTGAGTTGCAGATAGCATAACTTCTGGAATGTCCATTCAATTGGGTCTTTCTGATCATCCCTCATGATTTAATTTAGGTCACATAATATTTGCAGGAACATCACAGAGTTGATGCTGTGTTCTTCTACGTGCCTTAGATCAGCTGGCACATGGTATTGACATGTCTCATTAGCTGTGATTTTAACCAGGATCTCTTGCTGGAGAAGTGTCTGCCAACTTTCTCCACTGTAAATTACTGTCTTTTCTTTTGTAGTTAGGAAGATGTCTGTAAGGAGCTATTCTGCACTGGTTTATAAGATTCCTCTTTTTATTGACCTGTCAGTGTGATGAAGTATGTGATTTTTTCTATGGTTTGTTTGTTGTTTATGTGGAGGGTAGCAAGGAGGAATAGTTGTGTGTTCTTTCTTATCTTCTGTTGTCTTGCAGGAATGTAAATTCCCATGTTTTGTCTTATTTCTTCTATTATGTACTTTTCCAAAGGCAACTTTCTATTTATTTATTTATTTTTTCTGAGGCGGTGTCTCTCTCTGTCGCCCAAGCTGGAGTGCAGGGGGCGCGATCTCGGCTCACTGCAACCTCTGCCTCCCAGGTTCCAGCAATTCTCCTGCTTCAGCCTCCTGAGTACCTAAGATTACAGGCGTGTGCCACTATGCCCAGCTAATTTTTGTATTTTTAGTAGAGACGGGGTTTCACCATGTTAGCCAGGCTGGTCTCGAACTCCTGACCTGTGATCCACCTGCTTTGGCCTTTCAAAGTGCTAGGATTACAGGCGTGAGCCACCTCACCCAGCCCAAAGCAACTTTTTAAACACACTTCCCTCTGAAGCATTATCTCTGATGGCTTAGAAGCTGTGAAACATAGTTTCTTCCTATAGTGCCTATATAAGTCTTTTTAAAATTTATATTTTGCTATATTTTCTAGAAGTTTAAAATGTCTCAGAATCTCTACCTGTTCTTCTTTATATATCTCTGTATACTTTAGCACCAGAAAATCCTGAGCTCTGTACATATTTCTTTCTTTTTATGGGGTCCACAGTGTTCATTTGCTTTTAAAATTACAAGGAAAATTTGTTAATATATTTGTTAATATGTTTTCAAAGTCTGTGACTTATTACTCTTTTAGGTATTAATGAATTGATCTGTCCATTATTGTTCTTTACACTTGCTTGCATATTCTGCCTAATGAAATAAATTCATTTATAATACTTTTGGTGAGTGTATGACTGTGGATAGCTCTGCTCTCTGTGTCTCTGTATGAGAATGTTTTTATTTCACCTACAGTGAATCCAACTTCTGATTCTTATATTTCTTCATGTAATTCTGGTTTAAAGTTTCATTTTGTGCGCATTTCTATATATTTGTTTCTAGTCTCTTCTATCTTGTCATCTTTTCCCAACTCTTGTCTGATATCCTGAGGATTCTATTTACTGGGAGCCTCAAGGGCCACATCTTTGAGTCAGCACGTGACATCACAAATCCAATCACTCTGCCTGTGTGTGCTGACTCAATTTCTGTTTTGAAGGCTTTGTCTCTGCCTTTTATCTTCCTTAGGCAAAGCACTTCATGGAGCTATGTCCTCAGGTAGCAGAGGGAACCAGTGCTGTCAGATTCTACATGAACCAGACAGCCATCTCTTCCTGTGTTAGCTGACGTTTCTTCAGCTAAACTTCCTTAGCTGAAGTTTCACATTTTCCATGGAGCAAACTTAGACTCTTGAATAGGAAACAACTCACCTTCCTTGCGTACTTCCAGACCCTGAACCAAAAGATTCGCTGTCTCAGTCCTTTCTTAACCATTGCACATCGGGCCATTTTCCAGTCCTACAAATTATATACATATGTTCATCTTGCTTTTAATTATGTTTTACATGTTGTATATCTACAGAACAAGTATGTGCTTCAAATCAGATATCCATAGGATTTCTTAAGGGTTTCTATACATCGACTTTTAAATTTGTTCTAAAAACTAGAAACATTTTTTCCCAAAAGAAATTCACATAGGCATGTACACACACACCTGCACATTCACACACACATACACATTTTTGTGTTAACATATGCAAATTTACGTAACAGAAAATAATCACAGAAAAAAATAACCAAAAAATTATAACTCATCTAGCTACTACCAATGTAGTAATCATGGATGAATACTTGGCTCTCAGTCCCGGGTCATAAGCAATGGATATACACAAGCTAATAAAGATAGAAAGTGAATAATAACTCATGTTATAAATTTGGATATATATGTGTAATCTAAGAGAACAAAATAGACATACCTTTATCAACTAAGATGGAACCCAAGGTTAAGGAAAAAAGTTTGCTATGAGTTGAGGGTTCAGGAATTGGCTGGCATGGCAAAGCTCTAAATTCCTCTGGCTGTAATTCTTGCTAAATTCTGTAAGAAAAAGAGCTATCAGGCAAATGTAAAGACACCTCTTAACACTGATTTACAACCCAGACCACTTCAACTCTGACTGGACAGAGGAAGGGCTTTACAAATATTCTTTCCGGATAAGGAAATGCAGACTTTAAGTCAGTTTCAGTCAGCTTATATAGACTGCACACAAACTGTCTTTGTGTCCTATAGTTCACCTTTTGACTTAAAGAGCCAAATTCTACCTAATTTTAATGTTAAAATCTTACCCCAAAGTGAACATGGGACATACAGTATATATACATTTACCCACTGCTCATGAGCTCAACTCCCTCATAAATATCTATAGATTTCCCCCCAAACCTGGTGAATATGTATGACTCTCTTGTGTGAAACAGACCCTGTGAGGCACAAAACTCCCTGCCTTTGCCCTTTTCTGAGAGAGAGCACTTTTGGCACACACCAGAGATTGTTCTCTCTTCCCATTTTGCAAACCAATATCAGCAATAAAGCTCTCCATTTTACTATCAATACTTAACCATCTGGTGGTCTTTTGGACAACATATGTATTTCCCTTTTGTTCTTGCATTTTAATTAGTTATTTTACAATGTGCTATAGGGGATGTATGAATTAATTAGAAATTAGAAATATTATTAAAGAAAATAATATAAAATAACTTTTTGATTCTTCAGTTGTATAAGAACAAAATCAGAGTCCTTCTACTCGTTTGACTTAGTACCAAATATTGGATTGCTTCTGGTAGCCTATAAAAATGGTTCCACTGTCCTTTAACTTACACTGCAACAAAATCATTCATCCATCCACATTCTCATTTGTTAAACAAGTGCTATGAACCAGGCACTGGTTATGCAATACCTGACACGATGGACAATATTGCTGCCACCATAGTACTTACACTTTAATGGAGGAGAAAAAAATAAACAAATACGGAAGTGCAGACACACAACACACATAAAACAATATCAGATCGGAATCAATTTTATGAAGCAATGTAAGCAGGGTATGGAAATAAAGTATGATGCAGGAATATGATTTTACCATAGAGTTTTCAGGCAACTCTCTGATAGACATTTACAGAGAACAATAAAATAAAGTAGAGAAGAAATCATGGAGCCATTTTCTGGAATAGTCTTCCAGGTGTAGAGAAAAGCAAAAGCAGTTGCTTAAAGAGTAGTATTGATGTGTTGCAGACACCATGAGTGCAGACAGTGAATGATGAGGCCAGTGACAGAAGATGTTCAAAGTGAGTGGAGAGGCCAGAGCATGTCAAGAAATATAAACCAAAGTAGGATATTTATATCTAAATATGAGTGACAAAGAGTTCATGGAGGTTTGAACAGAAAAGTACCATGGTCTGACATAAGTTTTACAAGATGCTGTATCTGTCCTAGAGTGGCAAGGCAGGAAATAAGAAGAAATATTGGAATCTAAATACGGTAGTTTTGACAAGGGCAGAAGTATAAATAAATGGTCAGATTTCATCTGCATTTCAAAAGTAGAGATGACCCCATCAGCTCAGCCAAACATTTTTTTGAAAGACAGGAGTAAACAATGGCTCTAAATAATTTGTAATGAATAAACCACGAAAAGTGTAGTTGACATTACCCAGAAAAGAAAAAATTAGGACCCAGAAGGATAAATGGGTGATAGAGGAAGTAAGGCTTAAATTTGGACACAGTAAGTTGAATAATTTTTTCAGGTTTGCAAATGGAAATGGTGAGTGTGCAGGAGATGCGTGTGTCTAGGGTTTTGAGAGAGAGGAAGAGACGGGAGATGTAAATTTGAGTCTTAACAGAATAGGGATACTTAAAGTCACTGCACAGGATGAGATGACATAAAGAACGACCCAAGTTAAAGGCATATTGAGAGGAATGACACATTCGGGAAGCCAGTGCCTGAGGATTAGGAAGATAATGCTGAATAAACAAAGGGAACAAGAAAGTCCGTTCTGTCCATTTGAGTAGACTCTGAAAATAGGATTGGATTTCAAGTGTGTTTCGTTTGGAATGGGATCTGTGGAAACTTTAATAGGGAAGTGAGGAGATGACAAAGTGAAGCAAAAGAAGCTCCTAGAGAGATATTCTGAAGAAAGGTACGTTGGAAGACAGTTTAAGACAGGCACCTCATGTCTTTAGTTCCCTTACACCTTAGGTTATCCCACCCAAGCTGTAAAGGAACTAAAAAAATACGTTCATCAATTATTGAACCTCATTGTTAAAAGCATCAGCAGATAGCCGGGCGTGGTGGTACGCGCCTGTAATCCTAGCTACTGGGGAGGCTGAGGCAGGAGAATCACTTGAACCCGGGAGGCGGAGGTTGCAGTGAGCCGAGATCGCGTCATTGCACTCCAGCCTGGGCGACAGGGCGAGACTCCATCTCGAAAAAAAAAAAAGCACCACCAGAAAGTTCTTAATGCTTCTACATTGAGGGCACGCACATTAACATTCCTCAATGGAACAAATTTTATTAAATAATATTAGTCTCACAAAATTGATCAGTAAGAGCAATATCATCCTTCTCAAATGTAACAGCTGTAATTTGTTTTAGGATCCTGATGAAGTTACTTGAAATATATATGAAAGAGTAAATAGCTATATATTTTTTATCATAAATTCATCATTCAAATGATATATGCTATTAACTGTATATTTATATATACCATGCTACCATATCTAGTATACACTAATATACTATAGATGGAAACTATATATATTAGGCTAATAACTATAAAGGGAATTCCTGACTTTCCAAACATTTTTGTGTGTGCGTTTTAATGAAGATACTGTATTATGGAGTTTCTCATAGTCAAATTGGTAACCATAATTCTTGCCATAATTCTATATTTAAGAAAATAATAGACATATTTATAAGCATATTTTCTTTTAAATGCAGATGTTAGTTTAAAACAATTATTCAGAATAATTATGCTTTAGTAACTTATGTATTTAATTAACTTTTTGAGATTCTAGGATTTTTAGAAAAAAAAATTACTATTGATTATCTCTAAAACTTTATTTCTATTGTTGTTCTAGAAATAACAGCTTTCATTGTTTTGGATTATCTCTCAATCTCAGAATAAATTTAAAAATCTAAATATAAATGTGGAAGAAAATCAAGTTAGAGAAGGATAGTAGAGCTTTTATCTGTGAAAGAAATGCCAGAGTCTTTAAGATTAAAATTATTAAGATCCACTTTGCCACAGGTTTTGCTGATTATGAAATAAGAGGCGTTGTTGAGAACTAACCAAGCAAGAATTCTGACTATTGTTTTCATGTGATAAAAACATCTAAATCACAAATGCAGAAAGCAGTATAAACCTCGAGCAAAGCTTTTTTCAAAAAGTAAAGTAAAAAGAAATCTAGGCACATCAAATGTTAAAATGCTGGAAAGAAGAGATAAAAATATTTAAGGAATTCATAAAAAAGTGATATCATACTTCTAAAAAGCAACAACATCTCAGCTTATTTATTACAGAGTATACAACAATTTTATATAAAAATGAGAAGACAAGGAGGCAATATATTTAAACTGTTGTGCTAAATTGACTGCCAGCTGAGAAGTCTGTTCATAGGAAAAATATTTTTATGTTGAAGACAACATAAAGATAAATTAGGATAAATAATAGCGTAATTTGTCAAAGTAGAGCTAAAAAAATGGGAATATTCAGACTGATAAAATTTATCCCAGGTAGAAAAATGAAAACTCAGGTAGAAAGAGCAATATAAAAGACAAATATGTTTGTATATATAAAAATATACATTGACATAGTAAACATAATTAAAATACATTGTTAAGTTTAAAATGCATATGAAATAAAAATATATGACCATGATTGTAAAATGGCATGTTGAGTGTAAAAGATGGAAAAAGAACTGCCTGATAAGTGGTTAAAGCACAGATTAATTTTAGACTTTATTAAGTCAAGCTTACATTCTAAAATCTCTAGGATAGCAGCTTCCCTCAATAATTAAACAAATTGTAATAGGGAAAATAAAATGATAAAGGTACTCTAATAATCTAATAAACGATCAAGAAATGAAGATAGCACAACATACAAAGCATGAGTGGGTCGAATAGGCAGAAAAGTAGTTTAAAGGCAAATAAATTAGTCATTATTTTATAGTTATTAGATATTTAGATCATATTACCAGAACACAGCAAAATCAAGCTAAGAATAAACAACAGACAATTCGTGTATAGTAAAATATTTGGATATTAAGGTATTAAATATTTGGATATTAAGCAATGCACAAACAACTACAAAAGTATATTGATAGAACTTATAGAATATATTTTAAAGATGTAAATTCTCCTCAAACTGTTGAAACAATAAAATATCAATAAAATGGTTTTCATTTTTGTGTAAATCATCAGGCTGATTTTAAATATAATGAAATACAAAGAACTAAGATTAACCAAGATAATATTGAGGAAGAAAAAAATGCAGGTGTTTATCAAATATCAAGTTTATAAGAAACTACAATATTTGAAACAGTGGGGTATCAGCAAAAGAATAGAACATGTCAGGAGAGAGCCAGCAAAAAAAAAAAAAAAAATTGTAAGTCCACATGTGTGCAGACATTTGATTTATTATGAAGATAGCTTTGAAAGGCAGCAGGGCAAAAGACAGTTGTTGCAAAACATAGTGTACCCAAAGATGTGTATACTATTCCTTAATTTTTTTGGAACAAATTCCAGAAGGAAAGAAGCTATATGCACCTCAACATTGGAAGGGATAAAACACTTGAACTATAAACAATGTAATACATTGTGTAGCATGATAACTATAATACATCACAGTAATAACACATATTGTGATGGTTAATATTATTTGTTAACTTTACTGAACCTCAGGATGCTCAGATATTTGGTCAAAGATTATTCTGGGTGTTTCTGTGATGGGACTTTCAGATTAACATTTAAATTATAAAATGGATTAAGTAAAGCAGATGTGCCCTTCCTAATATGAGTAGGTCACATCCAATCATTTGTACATTAGAATAGAACAAAAAGCCTGACTCTCCCCCAAATAGAGAGACTGTTTTCTGCCTGATGCCCTTTTGAAGCAGGACATTAACTTGCTTTGCCTTCAGACCCAAATTTAAACATTGGTTCCTCTTGGGTCTTGAGTAATGTGGCCTTTCACTGAAATTACATCATTGGCCCTTCAGTTTACCCACTCAACCTGTATAGCTCAGGATTTTCTAGCCTCCATAATTATTGTGTAAGCTAATTCCTTATAACAAATCCCTTTTAAAATACATGTATATATACACACACACGTAAATACACACACAGAGTATGCACACAGGAATATATATATTTGTGTATGTGTGTATATATCTCTCTATATATACACATATATAAAATCTCTGCAGAACCCCAATAGGCATACCAATTACAATATTTTAAAATATTGAAATAAGATATATATATATTATATATGCCATTGTGTGTATATATGTTTAGAATATACATATATATGTTTAGAGATTGGTGCATATCGTATCTTTTATATATATATAATCATGCACCAATCTCTTTCTAAATATATATTACACATATATATCTTTCTAAATATATGTTACACATATATATCTTTCTAAATATATATTACACATATATATGTCTCATGCACCAATCTCATAATTATGTTGTACAAAAAAAGCCAGAATGAAAATAAGACATTTAGTATGGTTCTATTTGTATTATGTTAAAAACTTAGGAAAGAAATCTGTGAGGTTGGAATTCAGGATTCTTGTTACTTCGGCGAAGGGGAGCCTGTTACGGTTTGGAGGAACCAGGCATTATGACCTTTTTCTATCCTACATCTTAACAGGAGTGCCCACCCCAAGTGTGTGTTTTCTTTTTGTTGTTGTTGTTGTTGTTTTTGTTTTTTTTGAGACGGAGTCTCACTCTGTCTCCCAGGCTGGAGTGCAGTGGTGCGATCTCTGCTCGCTGCAAGTTCCACCTCTCGGGTTCAGTCATTCTCCTGTCTCAGCCTCTTGAGTAGCTGGGACTACAGGCGCCACCATGCCTGGCTAAATTTTTGTATTTTTAGTAGAGACGGGGTTTCACCGTGTTAGCCAGGATGGTCTCGATCTCCTGACCACGTGATCCGCCTGCCTCGGCCTCCCAAAGTGCTGGGATGACAGGCGTGAGCCACTGGCCCCGCCAAGTGTGTGTTTTCTTATGGTAATTAATTGGGCTGCACAATTATACTTTGTGTATTTTTCTCTGATTTTATACAAAATTAAGAACTTATAAAATGTAGGGACTGAAATTTTAGTTTGTAAATGTCTATATCTGTATGTTTTGAAGAGCTATTTTTTATTTAATCACAGGTTAACAAATTATTAAGAAAAAAATTAGTCGTCAAAAGTGCTAATGGATACTCCCGATTATATTTTCTGTGTATCACATAGCTAATGAGAACCTTAAATTTTATTACGAATCTTTGCTTTTTTATAAAGCAAACATTATAAATTTAAATACTCTTCATACATAAACTTCATAGATGTGAAAATAATATTTTAATATTAATAATAATGGCTTCAGAGTTAGAGATTATTGAAGTATATCGAACTGTTTGCTTTCATCTATTAAGGCCTCAAGTCACTGCCACCATGAAGGTAAGGTAATGAGAAGTACATTTATGTATAATAAGAAAACTTGACTGCATATTGGAAAGCATATGAGTATCAGAGAACCTCGTTGAGCCTCAGGGATATTTTTTCTACATTTTAGCTGGAAGTAATATATTATTGCATTCATTCATTACATAATTATTCATTAAATACTTATTGTTAACCATAAAGTCCACCTGACTGTTAGCATTTTTTTCTAGGTGCCTATTCATAGCTCAGTTTTCCATTAAAAAACAAAACAAAACAAAAATACCTTTGAAGGAAACCTGAAGAGGAAAACTTAGGCTCAAATATTAGGCAAATTTCTTAAAGACAAGCAAGTCTTCTTACTGCCCAAGCAAAAGTATTTTCCATGTATGCATTGAATACAGACAACTCGGTGTGAGAGGAATCAGAACACAGGGAGGAATCAGACAATTAGATAGTATCCAAACTTTTCTTAATGAATATCCAATAAATTTATAAACTACCTAAAATAAAATGTTTTAAGTGGTTTTTGAGAGTGTGTTTTGAACATTGAGGTAAGTGGATATTAAAAAATGGAGACATATTAACATAAAATACCCCAAGTTGAAGTTAAAATAAATGAATGATCTGAAGTTTGTTTACAAAATGAGACAGCCACGAATGTTTCGATAATTCATTACAGACAGCTCACGGAGAATAAATTCGATGATGATGAATGGTTATCATGAGTAATTGTGATGATGATGATGGTTTGGGATGTCTCTTTTAAAAATAATGTGATGCTTTGTATAATGCTTCCTGGTACTCAGGCCTGAGAGAATTTGCTCTTATTTGTCATAATAAAATGAATATTGAGTAACAGAGATAACTTGATCATCTATTTTATCTCTTGAGTCATTAAAAATACATATAGTTGTTCTTAAGATCATAGTGTTTAGGCGGAAAGCATAATGCCTGGATGTTTTCAGTAAAAGCAATTTCTCAGCCAAAATACAAAAATCTGCTTGGTAGTCTAGTATAACTCAAGAACAATTTTTAGAAAGTAAAGATTTATGGATATTCCTTAGACATTCTATATACATATTTTACGTGAAGGAAGCTTTTGGAGTATGAATATTATATGAAAAAATTTGGTAAATCCAGAACCCTCACATTTCACAAATAACCTGTGGGTGGGAGTTAGTGGTTGCAGGTAGAATGAACAGCCTCATAGGAAAATTGGGGGCAGGCTAATGACTACATATTACTAGCAAGAAGTTTGTAACAAGCCACACTATTTTTATTTCCAATTGTCTCAATGTAGGAGTCTCATCTTCCAATTAAATGGCAGATTGCCAATTAAATAGCAGTATATATATACTTTAATATGTTAAAGTATATATAAATGAAGTACATATGTATATACTTTATTACCATATATAGAGTAAGAAAATGGCATTAATACAATGGTCTCTCTTCCTCCCTTCCTCCCCTTCTTCCTTACTTTCTTCTCTTCTTCCTACCTTCTCTTTCGCCTCCCTCCCTTGCATCTTCCCTTTCTGGCTCTCCATCCTGCCTATATTCCTGAACAATGTTTCTGCTTGCTACATATGAAGCATTGCTTTTGGAACTTGGTCTGCTTCTAAGAAACTGTGATTGTTTCTCTATTTGTTAGAAAAGTTTGAATGATGAGAAATAAATCATATAAATATTTTAATTCCCTTTCACAGGCAAGTATAAATATTTGTCAGCGCTTTGAAGCAATTATTCTTTTAATTTAAAAAATAACTTTAGAAATTTGCAGTAAAAATCACAAAGATGGTACATTGAGTTTTCATGCCCCTTATGCCCATTTTCTCTTATTATTAACATCTTGTATTATGATGGTACATTTGTTACAAGTCATGAAGTTTTATTGTCACATTGCTTTAAAATAAAGTCCGTACTTTACGAAGATTTGTTTAGTTTTTACCTAATGTCCTCCTTCTGTTCCGGGATTCCATCCAAGATACCACATTACGTTTAATTGTCATGTCTCATGAGGCTCCTCTACAGTGTGACAGTTTCTTAGACATTCATATTTTTGATGCTATTGACATTTATGTGAAGTGATGCTCATATATTTTACAGATTATCTCTCTTTTGGAATTCATCTGATGTTTTCCTCATAATTAGATTGAGGTTATGGGTTTTTGAGAGGCAAAAGTAGTAAAGTTTCATTTTTATCATATCATAGGAGTATTTATTATCAACATGAGTTACGGTTGTTGATGTTGACCTTGATTAATAACCGAGATAGTGTTTGTAAGTTTCTCCACTGTCAGGCTATTCTGTTTTTCTCTTTTGTATGTTATATTTTTGGAAGAAAGTTACTATGTACAACTCACTTTTAAGGAGATGGTGGTTAAGCTCCATCTTTCTGAGGGTGGAATGTGTGCATATATTAGCTAAAATTCTTCCACATGGGAGATTTGTTAGCTATCTGTCTATGTATCATCTATCTTACCTATCTACTTATTCATTCATGAATTTGTCCATTCATTCGTTCATCTTATCATTATAAGCTCATTGACATTTAGCTTATAGTTTTGGTTGCAATGTGCCACAAACAGAACCTTTTTGTCTTCTCAAAATTCACACACTGAAACCCTAATCTCCCATGTGTGAAGGTATTAGAAGGTGGGGCCTTGGAAAATGATGAGGTCATGAGACTGGAACCCACCTAACAGAATTAATGCCCTCATAAAAGAGGCCCTAAGAGAGCTTCCTTATCCCCTTCTTTTAAGTGAGGTTAAGGCTAGAACTCTCTGTACAATGTTAAATAGTAATGAGAGCGGACATGCAGGCTTTGGTCTTGATTTTAGAGGGAAAGATTCCCATTTCTCATGATTAAGTATTATGTAAGTGAAGGTTTTCTTTATCAAGGTGATAAAATTTCCCCGACAAAGTATTGATAGGTTTTTTTTATTTACCATAAATAACTCTGGGATTTTTTTTCAAATGTTTTTCTTCTGCATTAATAATATATTTGTTAATTATTATTACTATTTCAAGAGGTAAGTCTCACTCACTATGTTGCCCAGGCTGGTCTCCAGTACCTGGACTCCTGCCTCAGTCTTCCAAGTAGCTGGGACTATAAGCACATGCTACCATGCCCAGCAATGATTCAAGTAATATGATTATATGATTTTTTTCTTTTTACTCCATTGACAAGGTAGATTGTATTTGTTGATTTTCAAATGTTGAATCGGCCTTGCATGCCTGGAAAAGTGCCCACTTGGTTGTACTGTGTAATCATTTAATACATTGTTATATGTGATTTGCTAATGTTATCAGTCTGTAGTTTTCCTGTGATGTCTTCATTTTCTGTATTTTGGAGGGTTTTGTAAAGAATTTGTGTTAATTATTCTTTAGTAGTTTAGTAGAATTCATCAGGGAAACCATCTGGTCTTGGGATTTTCTTTGTGTAATGTTTTTGATTACTAATTCAGCCTCATTACTTGTTAAAGCTCTACTCTGATTTTCAAATTCTTATTGAGCCAGTTTGAGTAGTTTGTGCCTTTTAGGAATTTGTCCATTGCATCAAACTTATATAACTTGTTGGCATGCAGTTATTTGTAGTATTACATTACAATTCTTTTTTATATTTATATAAGCTCCACAGTAATATATTTACTTTATTTTCTGACTTTGATAATTTGATTATTTCTTATTTATTGAGTAGTTCAGCTAAGATTTTTTCTGAATTTTATTGAGTTTTTCAAAGAATTGACCAACCTTTGGCTTTGTTGATTTTTGTAGTTTGTTCCTGATCTCTATGTTATTGATTCCCACTGTAATTCTCATAATTCTTTCTTACTCACAATCTACTTACTTTGGATTGAGTTTTAATATATAGATTATGTTAGCTTGTTTTTGTGTCACTATCAAGAAATGCCTGAGGCTGGGTAATTTATAAAGAAAAGAAGTTTAATTGGCTCATGGTTCTGCAGGCTGTACAGGGAGCGTAGTGCCCATATTTGCTTCTGGCAAGACCTCAGGAAACTTCCAGTCATGGTGGAAGGCAAAGGGAGAGCAGGCGATGTCACATTGCAAGAAAGGGAGCAAGAGAGTGACAGGGGAGGTCTCAGACGCTTTTGAAAGAAACAGATCTCATGTGAACTCAGAGCAAGAATTCACCCATTACTTTGAAAATGGCACTAAGCCATTCATGATGTATCCAACACCTCCCACTAGACCTCAGCTCCAACATTGAGGATTACATTTCAACATGAGATTTGGAGGGGACAAACATCCAAACACTATTATAAACGCTTTTCAACTAAAATAGAGTAACGTCCTGATGAACTCATTGTAAACTGAAAATACCATAAATCAAAAATGTATTTAATATAACTAACCTGTTAAATAGCACATTTTCACCTAGCCTACCTTAGAAGCACTCAGAACACTTAACATTGGTCTGCATTTAGACAAAATCATCTTATACAAAACTGTTTTATAATAAAGTGTACAAGATCTCACTTAATTTATTGAATACTGTACTGAAAGAGAAAAACAGAATAGTTGCATAAGTACTCAAAGTACACTTTCTACTGAATGAGTGTGTATGGAATGGCTTTTGTGCTATCCCCCAAAATTAAAATTGTAAGTGGAACCATCATAAGTTGGGGACCATATTTGTTAACAGCCTAATCCCTTTGCTATTAATTTCTAATTTTACTCCAATTTTTCAAAGAAGATATTTTATACAATTTTGAACTTTTCAAATTTTTAAAGACTTTCTATATAGCCTAGTGTATAGTCTATTTCTAGAATATGTTTTATGTACTATTGAGGAAAATATGTTTTCTGTTTTTGTTGGGTAAACGGTCCTGCAGATGTCTATTAGGTAGAGTTTGTGTCCAATATTGTTCACCTATGTCCTTGTGATGTTTGTGTAGTTGATGTTTTTGTCTTGTTGTTGTTTTGTGTTCTATATTGAAAATGGAGGAATCAAGTGACCAACATATAGATTGACCTTATTATTGTGAAATATCTATCTTTTTGTCCAGTAACATTTTTAAACGTCTCTTACATATGATAATTTTATGTCAATTTCAACTTTTTCATGGTTATAGTTTGCATCATATTTTATTATTTTATTTTACTTTAAAACTATTTGTATTTTTGAATATGATTGTCTCCTTTAGATCATGTAATTGCATCTTGTTTTCTTAGTATACATTCTGATAATTTCTGCTTTTTATTAATCTATATACTTTTATTGTTATTATTGATATAGTTAGACTTGCATTGGCCATTTTATTTTGTTTCCTATATTTTCCAAGTTTTTTTGTAATCCTTTCTACAGTGAAAGATAAAAAATAAAGACTTCCAAAAAACAAAAACTGAGGAGTTCTTCCATTCTAAGATGGTGGCACACGAAGTTCCACAGACCTACTACTGAGTGAAGTCAGTAAGGCTGATAAAAATATACATTTAAAAATGTAGAAATTTTTTGGATATTGTCCTAAAAGCATACACTGGCTCTGAACTGACACTGACTCCAGGAGACACAAAGCATCACTGTGGCCCTCTATCAGCTTAGGGCTTATGGAGAACATGTATTCCATACAGCTTTAACTAAGTTAGTTCTAAATTGTAGTGGATCCAGTGGTTCTCAGAACCAATCTGTGGCTAATTCCCCAGTTTCAGATGCATAATTAGAATAGACATCCTTAGGAATTGGCAGAATCCCCACTTTGGTTTCCTGACCTGTGCAGTAAGGGCTATTGTATTAGTCCATTCTCACGCTGCTAATAAAGACATACCAGAGACTGGGTAACTGATAAAGGAAAGAGATTTAATTGACTCACAGTTCCACATGGCTGGGGAGACCTCACAATCATAGCAGAAGGCAAAGGAAGAGCAGAGGCACATCTTACATGGCGACAGGCAAGAGAGCATGTGCAGGGGAACTGCCCTTTATGAAACCATCAGAATTTGTGAGACTTTTTCACTGTCAGGAGAACAACATGGGAAAAACCCATCTCCATGATTCAATTACTTCCCACTTGGTCCCTCCCATGGCACATGGGGTTATGGGAGCTACAATTCAATATAAGATTTGAGTGGGGACACAAGCAAATCATATCAGTCATTATGATGGGACAGGTCAAATGAAAGCCAGTAGAATGGCTTCTACCTAGAAAAATAGTAAACCAAAAGCAATGCTGCATTTCTAAAATATTTCAGAGATTAGTTACACTGTATTAGTCCATTTTCTGATAAAGAGATATCTGAGACTGGGAAGAAAAAGAGGTTTAATTCAACTTACAAATCAACATGGCTGGGGAGGCGTCAGAATCATGGTGGGAGGTGAAAGGTACTTCTTACATGATGGTGGCAAGACCAAATGAGAAAGGAGCAAAGCAGAAACCCCTGATAAACCCATTAGATCTCTGGAGACTTATTCACAGGAAAGACTGGGCCCCATATTCAATTACCTCCCCTGGGTCCTCCCTACAACACATGGGAATTCTGGGAGATACAATTCAAGTTCAGATTTGGATAGGGATACAGCCAAACCATATCATTCCACCCGGAGCCCCTCCAAATCTCATGTCCTCAAATTTCAAAACCAATCATGCCTTTCCCCAATGTCTTAACTCACTTCAGCATTAACCCAAAAGTCCACAGTCCAAAAGACTCATCTGAGATAAGGCAAGTTCCCTCCATCTATGAGCCTGTAAAATCAAAAGCAAGCTAGTTACTTCCTGCATACAATGAGGGTACAGGTATTGGATAAACACTGCCTTTCCAAATGGGAGAAATTGGCCAAAACAGATGGGTTACAGGCCCCATGAAAGTACAAAATCCAGGTGAGGGCAGTCAAATTTTAAAGCACCAAAATAATCTCTTTTGACTCCAGGTCTCACATCCAGGTCACACTGATGTGGTAAGTGAATCATGGGGGCCAGTCTTTCCCACATGGTCTTGGGCAGCTCTGCCCCTGTGGCTTTGCAGAGTACAACCTCCCTCACAGCTGCTTCCACAGGCTGGTGTTGAGTGTCTGAAGCTTTTCCAGGCACACAGTGCAAGCTGTAGGTGGATCTACCATTCTGGGATTTGAAGGATGGTGGCCCTGTTCTCGCAGTTCCACTCGGCCTTGCCCCCATAGGGACTGTGTGTGGGGGCTCTGACCCCACATTTCCCTTCTGCACTGCCCTAGCAGAGGTTCTCCATGAGGGCCCCAACCCCTGTAGCAAACTTTTGCCTGGGCATCCAGGAGTTTTCCTACATCTTCTAAAATCTAGGTAGAAGTCCCCAAACCTCAATTCTTGACTTCTGTGCACCTGCAGGCTCAATACCATGTGGAAGCTGCCAAGGCTTGGGGCTTCTACCCTCTTAAACCACAGCCTGAGCTCTATGCTGGCCTTCCTCAGCCATGGCTGGGGCTGCTGGGACACAGGGCATCAAGTCCCTAGGCTGATGTGCTATAGCATCCTATAGCACAAGGATGCTGGGCCCAACCCACAAAACCACTTTTTCCTCCTGGGCCTTGGGTCTGTGATGGGAGGGCCTGCCATGAAGGTTTCTGACATGGCCTGGAGATATTTTCCCCATGATCTTGGGGATTGTCATTAGACTCCTTGCTACTTATTCACATTTCTGCAGCCAACTTGAATTTCTCCTCAGAAAATGGGTTTTATTTTCTACTGCTTTGTCAGGCTGCAAATTTTCCGAACTTTTATGCTCTGTTTCCCTTTTAAAACATAATGCTTTTAACGGCACCCAACTCACCTTTTGAATGCTTTACTGCTTAGAAATTTCTTCTGCCAGGTACCTCAAATCATCTCTCTCAAGTTCAAAGTTCTACAAATCTCTAGGGCAGGGGCAAAATGCCACCAGTCTCTTTGTTAAAACATAACAAAAGTCACCTTTGCTCCAATTCCCAACAAATTTCTCATCTCCATCTGAGACCACCTCAGCCTGGACCTTATTGTTCATATCACTATCAGCATTTTTGTCAAAGCCATTCCACAAGTCTCTAGGAGGTTCCAAGGTTTCCCACATTTTCCTGTCATCTTCTAAGCCCTCCAAACTGTTCCAACCTCTGCCTGTTACCCAGTTCCAAACTCCCTTCCACGTTTTCAGGTATCTTTTCAGCAACGCCCCATTCTACTGGTACCAATTTACTGTGTTAGTCTGTTTTCATGCTGCTGATAAAGACTTACCTGAGACTGGGAAGAAAAAGAGGTTTAATTAGACTTACCGTTCCACATGTCTCAGAAGGACTCAGAATCGTGGTGGAAGGTGAAAGTCACTTTTTAAATGGCGGTGGCAAGAGAAAATGAGGAAGTAGCAAAAGCAGAAACCCCTGATAAACCCATCAGATCTCGTGAGACTTTTTCACTGTCACGAGAATAGTACAGAAAAGATTGGCCCCCATAATTCAATTACCTCCCCCTAGGCTCCTCCCACAAAACAGGGGAATGCTGGGAGATACAATTCAAGTTGAGATTTGGGTGGGGACACAGCCAAACCAAATCATCCACCATCAAGACTTTTAAAATACAACTGTCCCACTAAATACCAATTTCTACATACAAATGTGGTGTTTTACTTTACCCTGTTTTATTACCTAATGGATCCAAAACCAGTCACTGATTTTTTATTTGTACAGCTTTTTTTGTAAGAATGGAAGTTATGACTTCCAAGCTATTTACATGTTGGAGCTGAAAATGGAAGTATAAACAATTATTTTTACATAAATACTTCTATATAAGGTAAGCCTTTTAAAATTAAAAATGACTCTTAGCCCTTCAACTCATTTTTAACATCAGGTCACATGCACCCAGAAAAGATACACAACTTTCCCCAAAATAAACAGCTAATTAGTAGCAAAGCACAATTAAAATCCAGCCTCCAGATTCAAAGTTTACTGCTCTCTTGTTATTGTTTACAACAAATTACCTGCAATTAACAATCTCACATGGAAGTTGTGTGTACTTCAGTCTCACCACAAGTAACAACCACTCTCTCTAATTGCAGTAATTTAGTGTATGTTTCCAAGACTCCTTTTCAGCTGGTTATAAAACACATTTATTTGTTCTAGAATAACTTTATGTCAATGCACTCAGTATAAACTTTATACTTATTTTCCTTTTTATATGTTTTATATTATCTTTACTCAGAAAAATCTAACCAGAGAAATCTACAGCTATATAGAACTCAGGATTGAGAATATCGTTTGTGAGCCTTGGTACTGAGGAAAAATATTAATGGAGTACTGATACTGTATACTAACCTAGCATTATGTGGTCTCACACTTTAGTGTACTATAGCAACATCCATTTCCCTGGTTCAAAAATACCATGCACTCAATTTTATGGTGTATCCATACACACATAGAAACACATGCACACACACACACAAACAAAACACAGAGGTATGATTTCTTACAAACAAGATTTTAGTCATAAAATATACTATTTTAGAAATATTTATAATTTTAATGTAAACATAAGCATTGCATATATTTCTATATTTCACTGTAAAAATAAAACTTGCTTCAATTCTTAACTATATTGCTTGATGTCACATATCCAACTTTTATAGAAGGAAAATGTGCTTGTCAATTACTAATCATACGATAAAATGGTAAAAAATATTCAATTAAAATCCTATCTCTTTGCTTTGTTTATAATTGTGCATTTTTATTATAAAAGAAATATTAACATTTAATACAAGGAAGAAATGTATAACTGTGAGAAAAATATCCAACTCATGACAGCACTCACAGTTTTGACTTTCTATTTCTATCATAGGTGGTGAACTACTGGTAGTAATTACCTCTGTTTGATTAGTCCTAGTATATTTTATGCATTTTCTAATTTCAATGCTTCTTTTCTTTCCAGCTTTATCATCACAGACTTTTACTTTTGTCTCATGGTCCACTTGCCTTATCTAAGACTCATTAAGGTTTTCCTAAAATTTCTTTAGTATTCTTAATATGTGTCTTCACCTCCATCTTAATTTTTGGTGATTTGAACATCCTTGTTAATAATCCTTCAAATAGTAAGTAATCTCAAGTCCTTGATTGTTTCTCCTGTGATAAATCTGTTTTCCATATTCCACTGACCAGTCACAATCAATTAGTCTCACTACAGATACTATAACTGCTCTATTGCCTCAATATTAATTATTACACAAGCTATCACTTCTTATGTTTCATGTCATGCATCCAATATTCCAAAATGATTTAACTTCTCTGGAATGGAATTGTCAGATGCAGAAAAAGTAAACAAAAGAACGATTAAACCAAAAACAAAACAACCAGGTAAATTTGAATTTCAAATAGACGTCAGATATTTTTTAGTATAAGTATACCTCATGCAATATTTGGGGCATATTTATTTTCAATGTCATTGTTTATCTGAAATTCAAATTTAACTAGGCACCTCATATTTTATCTAGCAACTTTACTCCAGAATCAAGAATCTCATTAATCTACCAATTTTTCACAGTCCAAAATATTGTATATCTCCCCATCTATTAACAAATTAACTTCCATGGCCTGTCATAGACTCAGTCTCTGAAAAACATTCAGTTCAAGGTAAAGTTTGGATTCATTACCACTACCCTTAAGTGAGCCCTGGATGCTTCACAGAGATCATACAGTTCCCTGATGTAAACACATCTACATTTTCAAAACCTCTTCTCCCATCTTCATTATCAACTAGAAATCTTGCCTCCTATTTCATTGAGAAAACAAGAGAAATTAGAAGAAAACTTCTACGAAGTTATATCATTTAATATACTCGCCTACCTGCACCTGTGCCTATATACTGCTCTACTTTTATTGTAGCTAGACTGTCCAGAGTTCCATAGCCAATTTCTCCACATTTACTGTATAACTCCTCTCTTCTTGTGCTAAGAGTATATTGCTCTGGGAATTGTACTTTCTTGCTTGATCATCTCCCACCCCCTTGTCTATTGAATCATTTCTATCAGCACACAACATGATTTTGTTTGTTTGATCAAAAACAAACACTACAAAACTTTCCCTCTTTCTTCTCCACACAGCATCCCCACTATGTTTATTAGCCCCCTTTTTTAGAGCAATAGTCCTATCAATGTTGTTTATACTTCTTGTCTTCACTGTTTCCTTTTCTCTTCTCTTAAACTCATTTCAGGCTAGCGTCTTTCCAAATCACTACTCTGAAACTACCTTTTTCAAAGTCACTAATGACATCCACTTTGCCAATCCAATAATCAATTATCAATACTTACATTGTTTGACCACCGAGCAGCATTTAAGAAAGCTGATTATTCCCTGATCCTTGAAAAAACTTTCTTTATTTGTTTTCTAGGATGCTATCCTCACCTGGCCTACCCCATACCTCACAACTCATTTCTCCTCTGATTATTTCCAAGGTTCTCTTCCTCTTTCTGGTATGTTAACAATGGACAATGTTATGGCTTATTCTCATCCCTCTTTTTAAACTCTATCTTTGGTTATTCCCTTGGCAATCTCATTCAAGTCATTGTTGAGAACTCTTACATGAAAATATCTGGTGTCTTTTATCAAGTCCAGATGAGTTTACCCAACTGCTTAAGTGACATTCCCACTTGAATATACATGTATTTCATACTTACCATGGCTAAAATCAAAATCGTACTGTTCCTTCCATGTGCCCACTACCCAGACCTTTGCTTTCCATAGTCTTCATCATCTCAGTTAGTATCAACTTCATCATGTTGGTTGCTTAGGACAAAATTTTCGGAACTACCTTGTATCCAAATAATCAGCAAATTGTCTTGGTTGTAGCATCAAAACATATCTTTAGTCTATAATCTGATTATTTCCCCACCTCTAGTACTACCTTTCTAGAAAATAACACCAACATCTCTCTAACCAATTTATCACAACAGCCTCCCAACTGGTTTCCCTGTGTCTGTCCTTGCCAGTGAAACTAATGCTACCTTGCTAAAACAAAAAGCAGATCATAATCACAGCTGTTAGCACCAAAACCACAAATGGCTTTTCCTCTTTATCAAAGCAAAAGCTAATAGCATTACAATAACCTATAGAACAAAAACAATTATATCTACTTGGATCTAGTATCCTACAATTGCTTCTATTCATTTCATTTTAATTACTTCTGATTCCTTATTATTCCTTAAGAGCATCACATATTATCCATCCTCAAAAGACAGCATGGCTAGAATGATGATCTTCCTACAGATGTTTCCTTGTTTTCTTTAAAAATCATCTTAGTATGGCCTTCGCTAACCATCCTGTTTAAAATTGTTCCCAATCCTTCGTTGCACATTTATTTTTCTTTATATAGAACTAACCAACAACCACACAACAACACAACTGATGATAGTCATTCTAGATTTTTTTTTTTTTTTAATGCCCAAATGATGTTACTTCCTAGGGAACAAAATGGGGGGTGGGCAATTCTTAAATAGCAATGCTTCAGATATTTTAATATAAATGTTAATTTTTTTCATTTATTCCCATCCCATGACAAAAATAAGTACTTTTCTTATTTGGATAGAGCAAAATGCTTCTTTTTCCCCAACTTTTTGTTATTTTCTCATGTACTTTCCCCTTTTTTCCACATGAAGTTATTTTAAATAAATTGGAAATCATAAAAATTAAAAACATTATAAATCAATTATTTGCTCAGCAATAGATAAGGGACCATATAAATAGAGAAAATACTGTGTTATCAAAGAATATAAAACATCTTTGATTAACACAGATATTTGCAGATATAAGAATGCTTAATTCCAGCATTTCTAGGTATTTCAGGACCATCAAATAAAAAAAAAAATAGTAAATCATTTTTGAAAACTACAAAGACCTTTGTAAGTAAAGACAAATTGTGCATAAATTGTTTTACATTAGTCCTAAATGGGATTGCTAACCTTGAGATCAGTACAAAACAGCTGTTTAAATTAGCATTTTTACTCATTTTTCCCTGTATGTTACGCCTATTGACAGCATATTTCATTAAGGTGTTAATGTTACCAAAATGTCAAATATCCAGGAAAGATTTTATAATATCAAAATTTACTACCAATAAAGATTCATCTGGCCGGGCGCAGTGGCTCACACCTGTAATCTCAGCACTTTGGGAGGCCGAGGCAGGCAGATCACGAGGTCAGGGGATCGAGACCATCCTGGCTAACACCGTGAAACCCCGTCTCTACTAAAAATAAAAAAAATTAGCCGGGATCGGTGGGACGTGCCTGTAATCCCAGCTACAAGGAAGACTGAGGCAAGAGAATGGCATGAACCCAGGAGGCGGAGCTTGCAGTGAGCCGAGATCGTGCCACTGCACTCCAGCTTGGGTGACACAGAGAGACTCCGTCTCAAAAAAAAAAAAAAAGATTTATCCATTAATGTATAATTATTGCCCGTTTCAAAGACTTCAAAAAGGGGAAGCTGAAGACAGGCTCATAAATTAATGGAAGTAAAACCATTTTCTTCATTAATACAGGTAAACTTCTCAAATTTCGAAAGGTTTCATTTCTCAGACTCTCTATTTTCCCAATGTCCTTTATGTATAACACAGATTTAAAACTTTGGGAAAAACTATTCATGTAGATTTGTCATGTTTCACTAATTATGTCTATGTTCTATGCCATTTACACAAGTACCAAGTCCTTAAAGACAAAAAGTTGGCCAAACAAAATATTTCTACAATACTTCTAAATACAATGCCGAATTACATATTCCAGTCCAGACCAGTGCAGACCACAGTGAGCTCGACTCCATAGTGACTTTTCTACTCCTGACACTTTCTTTATTGAGCGGTTTTGTCCAGAAAACAAATGCATTAGCAGTTGAAAACAAAAAAATTTCCCCAGATTACTGTCAAAGTGTAACTATGGAGGTTGCTAGAAGCAGCTTTTTCTTACTCACAAATTAATGAGGCATTAGTGTGAAGAAAGTACTTAAAATATATACATATTATATACAATATATAACATATATTTATATAACAACATATAATAAATAATATATATTGTATATAATAATATATAATTATATATAGTATATAGAGATATAGATATATTTAATTTTGGCCCAGCACGGTGGCTCACACCTGTAATCCCAGTACTTCGGGATGCCAAGGTGGGTGGATCACGAGGTCAGGAGTTTGAGACCAGCCTGGCCAGCATGGTGAAACCCCATCTCTACTAAAAATAAAAAAAATTAGCCAGGCATGGTGGTGCGTGCCTGTAATCACAGCTACTCGGGAGGCTGAAGCAGGAGAATTGCTTGAACTAAGGAGGCAGAGGTTGCAGTGAGCCGAGATCGCACCACTGTACTCCAGTCTGGGTGACAGAGTGAGACTGTCTCAAAAAAGAAAAAAAAATTATGCAGCCAAGAATTTATTTAGCCATACAAACAGTATATAGTGACCCTTCTCTTTTTGTCTTACTGTTTCCTTCTTCCTCTCCCCTTTACACAACTTTTTACCATTTCATGTAGAGACACCTATAAAAATCTGATGAAAACCCTGATTCTATTCATAAAGGTATGAAATATTTCATTGTTTTAGGAGATCAAAAATTGTTTAGTACCCATTAATTGATTCCTAGAGTCCTCATGTCCAAAACTAAAAACCTGGAGTTATATATTGAGTGTTAGCCAGTTAACAAATTATAATGAATTAACAGGAAATCAATGAATGATAAGGAGAGTAAAGAACATATTTTTAGAAAACAAGCACAGTGTAGAAGAATATTCATCTTTTCAGAATTTAAAAGTTTGTTGTGCTCTGTAAAATCTGGAAATTTCACCATTTTTTGAAAATACCTACACCTAACGTAGTTGCTAGTGAAGTCAGTAAGGAGAGGTTAAAGTTATCTTGCTGATGTACGCCTACCATATTTCTATGTTTCATCTTCATCACTCCAAATTTGCTTGAAAACTTAAATCAAAAAATCTTTATAACCAATGTGCTTTCATTTGTCCATTGTTTCAGATATCTGTATTTCTGCATTTATAATTGAGACAAATAGAAGGCGTTAGAACCTGAAAATTGTGTTTCTGAATAATATAATTTGATATAAATGTATTTAAAAACATGGATATAATTCCTTAAAAATATTTAAAATCAGAACTTGAAAAAGCATGTTTATACTAATATTTTTTGGAGTTATTCATGTGCTAAAATATGATCATCTTAAAAAATTCTATTGTATTTAAATTACATAAAATTCTGTCACATGAAGTTTATCAAAAAATTACTCTCCTCTCTATTGATTGGAAGCCTAGGATATTTCAGCACAAATTAGGATGACAAAAACATTTTGGATGTTCTAAAATTAGAAAAGTCTTGGCTTTCTTATTGCTTATGAAACAATGTTCAGATGTGACATTTGGCCAATGTATCTGTTCTAAAGAATAGATGGTATCAAGTTTGGATCTTTGTTCTTGGATCTAGAAATAATAAAGCAGGTGAACCCGCAAATAAGTCATCATTTCTAGTTAAAGGTGACTAGATGATTCAACCAAAATGATTTCCACTTTTTAAAACAATAATCTTCATGTTTAAATAATAATTTATTATTTAAATATATCTAACTATCTTCAAAAAGTAGGCCAATACCCCATTCAATGAAAAATGTATATCCAATGACATCTATTACTATGCTAAAAAAGGTCAATGATGCTATAAATTTGGAAAAACTTACAGACAATTGCATTTGATTAATAGAGGTGTGAGGCAATATTGCAAGGGATTTTAGACTTCAGTTAGAGATTTTGGTTGTGAAATAGTGAAAGCCATATATTAAACAAAATAAATCAAATAATTGAGACAATAATTAAATGCAGAAAAAGACCAAAAAGTTGTATTGAAAAAGAAATATAAACACTGCATGGTATAAATGACAACATAGTTTATAAATTCTAAACTTTCAAATATTTTATAATCATATAGCTAACTGTAATCTGTATCTCTATCCAGCTATCTACCTATTAAAAAAGAGAATTGTATAGCATATAATCTGCTTGATAAAACAGATTAGATGAAATAGAGATTTGCTAAAATCCTAATGGTTTTAGCCAATATGTAGTATAAATTCGAAGTTTTGTGTAGAAATATTCTTATATTCATATTATTTATAGTTAATATTTTATATTATACATGTTTGTTTATATATTTCTATACTTTAATATATTTTATTTATACACATAAACATATATATTTAGCACCATAGCCTCTGATAATTTGAGTGGAGGGGGTAGAGAGCTTTAATGGTAAATTTGTAGAATTATTTGATTTTTAACTATGAATAAAATGATCATGATAAAAATAATGTTGAATAAAAACAATTTATTAAAATTTTTGTAAAGGAAAATTGTATGAATAATTAAAACTAAATGTTTTACATGACATAATGCTCACCTCTTTATAAATATCAATTTGGCAATGATAATTTTGCCACATATTTGTTTTTATCCTCTATTTATTAGAGTGATTTTCAGTCTATTGAAGTATTATCTACATAATAAAGTTTGTAAAAGGAGCCAAATAAAATATAAAATGATGTATAATTGAAATTTTTACAGAGGCTCAGAGTCAGCTGTACAGAAGTACTGAAATTCTTTATAAAACAGCATCAGGAGTTATAAAATGATTGTCTACAGGTACAGAGACAGTAACAACACGCAAAAAAGGATAAATCCCCTTTGAAAAGAAAAACAAATCACATTTATGAGTAAAACGCAGTGAGCCTAAAAACAAACAAGCAGAAGGCAGAATTTTGTAGCAGCCAAGCCGGATGTAAACCAGAGGGGAAATCAGAGGCAGAGCCGCCCTGGAGAGACGGGCACCGAGGTCCAGAGTACACAACCTCCAGGCATAGCCCAGCTGTCAGAAACCAAAGTGAGATGGTGGCTACCAGGAGAAAGTGGAATTTAAATAACAAACACGCTCGAGAGGGAAAAAATTATCCAGAGTGGTGAATATGTACACATAGAAACACCGAAACACAAAAGCAGCAGGAGCAGCGAACACTAAAACAAAGAGTACATAAAAATATAACACACTAAATTTGAATGCAAAAAAAAAAAACTACCTCAGAGAAAAGGACCAGCCACAGTAGAAAATCTATAGAAGACAGTTGAAAACTAATATTGCCTTTCTATATCTTTCACAACCTTTAGCAGACAAGGATGAAAGCCAATATAGACACATTTAGAAGTTCTCAGGGCATATAATAAATATTACTGGACAAGCTGAGTATATTTTTTTAAAATATGCCTGGAAAATCTATGTTTAAATTTATCAACTGTAGCTAAACTATTACACATATGAATCTCCACATTGATTTAAAGTCCATGTTGTCTACAATTTTTAAGTTTAAAGAATAACATTCATCGAAGTATCAGCAACACTTTGGTACATAATGTTACAAATTAAGCATCATAAGTTTCCCATAAGAGCATTTCTTTATCACCACATGGGTCCATGGCAAACAATATGCTATGTCACTATATACTAGATGTGTCTAAGAGTTAAGTCAGCTGTACATGGTAGCTCATGCCTCTAATCCCAGCACTTTAGGAGGCCAAGGCAGGCAAATAGCTTGAGCTCAGGAGTTCGAGACCAACCTGGGTACCATGGAAAGACCTCCTCTCCAACAAAAATACAAGAAAATTAGCTGAGTGTGGTGGTACACATCTGTAGTCCCAGCTACCCTGGGAGGCTGAGGTGGGAGGATCGCTTGAGCCTGGGAGGCAGAGGTTGAAGTGAGCCAAGATCGTGCCACTGTACTCCAGCCTGGGTGACAGTGAGACCCTGCCTCAAAAAAAAAAAAAAAAAAAATGGCAGTCAACTGAGGATAAGAGCAAGACTCTTTGGTATTATGTAAATTAATTACAAACTCTTATTCTATAGCTAGTCACTTGAGCCACAAATGGCCATTTATTTTCCAGGTTGGCCACTTGCTATAGAGAGAGTCAGGGTTGTATTTTGTTAAACACGTTACAACACAGGAGATGGGACTGTCAGCAGAATTTCCAGACAATTGGACTTAATAGATCCTATGTCCACTGCATTAAAGGTCAGTGTTTTGGTTGACTATTGTACCACATTTTTGTTGAAAACCTCATTCTTTTAAAAGATGAAGTTCCATGAAGTTATGTTAACATTGAGAAGGAAGAGAGAGAGAGAAACTAAACAAAGTATAAAACAAAAGCAATAAATTATTAAGATTAAAAATATAATAATAAATCAATTTAATGAGCTCAGAAAACTAAAGAAAATGATCAAATAGTTGGAAACATATAAAATAATATGTTAAAAAAAACCCAATAAGATATATCGGAACTTGAAGGAAAGATACACAAATGCTTTTAAATAACATGATTTTCTACATAGGAACTATAAAATAATCAAAATGATAAGATCTGAAATATGCAGAGCTATACTACAGCCAATTCTGGAACTATTTCATATTCTGACCCCAAATTCATCTACAAATTAGATACAATCCAAATTTAAATGTAGTTGAAATCTTCTACTAAAGCAAGAATATATGAAAGGGTAAAGAGCCTCAAATAGCTAAGTTGTATATGAAAAGATGAATGAATCAAGAAAATGTACTCTTCTCCGTATTAAAATGCAATCCTTCAGTAGAAAGTCAAAAATGACACAATAGAGAAAATAGAAAGCTTAGCAATAGACTCATGTGTATATGATAGAAATGACTTTACAAATCAATGACCAGAGGGCTCTTTGCTAAATAAATTAGTTTTTTTAAAAGCGGCCCTGAATATGGAGAAAACACAATGTAGATTCATTTCCATTATTAGGTGGCCAGGAGGATGTCAGGGAGGCTGCCAGATGAATTCAAAGCCTCTTTAAGATAAAACAACAAAGTTGGCCTGGCAAAGTGGCTCACACCTGGGAGTCTGAGGCAGGCTGATCACAAGGTCGGGAGTTCGAGACCAGCCTGGCCAACTTAGTGACAAAAATTAGCCGGGCATGGTGGCACATGCCTGTAGTCCCAGCTGCTCAGGAGGCTAAGGCAGGAGAATCCCTTGAACCCAGGAGGTAGAGGTTGCAGTGAGCCAAGATCGTGCCACTGCGCTCCAGCCTGGGTGACAGACAGCGAGACTTTGTCTTTAAATGCATAAATAAATAGCCAATGGGGGAAAAAAGTACAAAAAATATATTGTGGCCTATTGATGATAATGGCTTATTTAAGTAATGCCACCCCAGGACCAATATTATAAGCAAAAAAATGACACAAAGTAAAATTCTTTCAAATTAGTAAAAATATTGTGTATGTAAAGCAGAGATCTGTAAAATCAAAAATGGAGAAGGGCTTAATGAATAATGTAGATGAGAAATTTAAACAAATCAACAAGAAAAATGATGGAATTTAAGGGAAATAAAGGTGTAAAACATAGAATGGACTAACCAGAGAAACAACTCAAAAAACATGTGTAGGAGAAGCTTTAGACTTATTTCTAGTTAAATGGGACCATAACAAAACAAAATAATGAGATTGTTTGCTACTAACAGATTGGAAAAATAAAAATCAAAAGTAGATAGAAACAAAGTGTTGATGTACATGTTAAGATTTAGGGATCTAATTTTATGTTGATGGATATAAATATATATATTGTGTGTGTGTGTGATGACACAGTAATTTTATTTCTGAACCTGTATCATTTTCCAGAATGGTCACACAGAGCCATCATCCTGTGCACAGAAACAATCCCCTTAGTGTCTGTCTAGCCATCAATTGGATTCAATATGAGACCAAGCACATTTGTAGTCCCAGCTGCTAGGGAGGCTGAGACAGGATGATTGCTGGAGCCCAAGAGCCTAAGTCTAGCCTGACAACACAGCAAAACCCCATTTCAAAAATAATAAGTTTTAAAAATAATGACAAAAACTAGGAGAACAAACATGTAAAGCACCGTGGATCATTCTTACAGTATGGTGTTCACCAGAAAGAAACCAAAGTCGATAGCTATATAATCATGAAAACATTTAAAAAATATATGGCTCAGTGAAGATTATATGACCTAGAATGAGATCTCTGTGACAATATGTTATTAGTACATTAAATTCTAGACATGGAATTTATAACTTTTCATGTTATTCAAGTATACATATATATCCAAAGGCATATGCTCCAAACACTAAGAATAAATACTTTTTCGTTGTAATAGAAGATAGGTGCTGTAAGGTCTTGCAGTGATTGGAGTTTGCAGAAATTAATAACAATGAAAATTTGATGTATAAAATATATTTGTCATATGGTCAAGCCAATGTTTACAATACAAATATAGGCTTATTTTTAGAAAAATTCCTCATTTGGCCAGGTGCAGGGACTCACAGCTGTAATCCTAGCACTTTGGGAGGCCCAAGTGGGAGAAGCATTTGAGCCCAGGAATTTGAAACTAGACTTGGCAACGTGAAGAGATAGTATCTCTACAAAAATTTGTTAAAATTAGTCAGGCATGGTGGCATGCTTCTGTGGTCCCAGCTACTCAGGAGGCTGAGGTGGAAGGATTGCTTGAGGCTGGAATTTCAAGGCTGCAGTGAGCTATGACCTCACCACTGCATATCAGTATGGGTGACGTTGGAAGACCTTGTCTGGAAAGATGGAAGGAAGGAAGGAAGGAAGGAAGGAAGGAAGGAAGGAAGGAAGGAAGGAAGGAAGGAAGGAAGGAAGGAAGGAAGGGAAGGAAGGAGGAAGGGAGAAAGGACAGGAGGATTGGAGGAAGGAAGGAAAGGAGGGAGGAAGGAAGGAAAAGAGGGAGGAAGGAAGGAAAGGAGGAAGGAAGGAAAGAAGGAAGGAGAGAAGGAAGGAAGGAAAGGAGGAAGGAAGGAAGGAAAGGAGGAAGGAAGGAAAGAAGGAAGGAGAGAAGGAAGGAAGGAAAGGAGGAAGGAAGGGAAGGAGGAAGGAAGGGAAGGAAGGAAAGAAGGAAAGGAGGAAGGAGGGAAGGAAGGAGAGAGAGAGAAAGGAAAGAAAGAGAAAGAAAAAGAAAAGAAAAAAGAGAGAAAGAAAAAGAAAGAAAGAAGCAAAGAGAAAAGAAAGAAAGAGAAAGAAAGAACAAACAAATAAATAAATAAATAATTCCACATTTTAAAGATACAGAGAAAATCAAAACTCAAGCAACTGAATTTTAACTGTGTATTAAAAATGGAGAATCTACAAGTGGGAAATGGAAGCAGATATGAAAGATCATTTCCAGAATACTGTATTCTTTTTTGACTAGTCTGACGAAAGAAATGTTCTGTGTTCCTGTATGAGTTTTCTAACAAGCTTGGCAGAATTTTACTCCTGGAGAACTTTTTTAAATGGTACTATGCTAAAGAAATTTATAACGTTCCATAAAAGACATATTTTTCATTTTCAAATATAGATGATCCTAGACATTTGTTTTTTGTTTTGCTTTTATTTTAAAAAATAATAAAGCAGAACAAAGTTCCTTGGGTTGTACTTTGACAAATTATGGTCTATAAAAATATGTTTGAATGAACTTTGGTGGTAACTATAGACTTTATAACTTGATGTTTTAATAATTTACAAGAAAAAAATTAGCAACTCAGAAAGGATCTTATTTATCAAAATAACATAAATGCTGAAATGATCACAGCTGCCTTCAACATTTACTGACTCGTTTTTCAACGATCCTCTCTATCAGTCACTACAGGCACTAACTTTTCAGCTTACCCATTTTTTTAACATATATGCATCGTTCAAATACCTGCAGAGTGATTTTTCACTTTTATAGCTTGTATATCACATTATATCACATTATCCTTGCATACTTCTCTTTATGATGGAAGTTAACTTCCTTCCTTCATTGCCTTACCTATCATATTGTTAGCAAAATTAACAAACATTTAAACTTAATTTACATAAAATATATAAATATGTAAACAGAATTGAATTCATAATTTATCAAAAGCAATAACAAATAGCTTTTCATGTGATCACACTTTTTCACTTCATCAACGTGAGATATTTTTCTCTCCGCCTACATTTATTCTTTCTTCTAATGAGTACAGAAAATTATGCTTAGGTTAACCAAATTTTTTTAATGCACAAAAATTTCTGTTTCATTTTCTGAGGGAGCCATTTTTCAAAAACAGGTTTCTAAAAAATTAATCTCTAATGATAGTGATAAAATGACATTTTTCTATGGTTACATACACATATTATATTTTAAACAATATTTTTATATTAATTATACTTATTGACTCTTTCAATGACTTAGAAAATCTTGAATATTCAGTTGTTAATCACTTCCCAAAAAGAAACAGGAGAGGTTGAAAGTTCTATGTTTTAACTAGTAACAAAATTACCTTTTTCATTTCAAAAGCTTCAGTTTTATTTCTGTAGCAAAAGAGAGTATATTTAGCAACATGCTCCCAAACAGTGATTACTGTTCAGTCATTACCATTTTGCGGGATGGTGAGGGATGCTGTGTGGCCACGGCAGGGTTTCCTCCATATGTGCTCAGCTTTGCAGGCTGACTGGCTGTGATCTGTGACGCAGGTGAGGGCTTTGCCACCTGTGAGCTGTAGGTGTTACGTAATTACTTAACCTCTATGAGTTTACTTAGCAGTAAATGGGTAAAAGAGTAATGCAGATGGCATTGGGTGGTATGAAGATTAAAAGACACCATGCAAAGGCAGAATTTACCACAGAGATTAGCTTCATGGAAGGTTCTGGTATTTACAAGCTGTAAAAACGGTCATCTACTAATCTACACTTACAAAGCTATTAAGATAATCTGTTCATCAAGTATAACTTTTATACCAGATGATAATTTTATGACACCTGGTAATATACCTTTAGATAAAGGGAAAATAGTAAAATAAGAAAGGGCTTGGAAAGTAATTATTTCATTAAAACATATTTAGGCCAGGCATGGAAGCTTAGGTCTGTAATCCCAGTGTTTTGGAAGGCTGAGGCAGGAGGATTGCTTGAGGCCAGAAGTCAGACATCAGCCTGAGCAACATAGCAAAACCACATCTCTACAAATAATTGTATTTAAAAATTAACCGGCCAGGCACGGTGGCTTACGCCTGTAATCCCAGAGGTGGGCAGATCACCTGAGGTTGGGAGTTCGAGACCAGGCTGACCAACACGGAGAAACCCTGTCTCTACTAAAAATACAAAATTAGCCGGGTGTGGTAGCATAAGCCTGTAATCAACTACTTGGGAGGCTGAGGCAGGAGAATTGCTTGAACCTGGGAGGCGGAAGTTGCAGTGAACTGAGATCATGCCATTGCACTCCAGCCTGGGCAACAAGAGCAAAACTCCATCTAAAAAAAAAAAAAGAAACTTAGCCAGGCATGGTGGAATGCGCCTGTAATTCTAGCTACTTGGGAGGCTGAGGCAGGGGGATCATTTGAGCCCAGGTGTTTGAGGCTCAAATGTGAGCAGTGAGCTACGGTCACACCATTGCACTCTAGCCTGGGTGACAGAGGTAGACCCTGTCTCTAAAGATAAAAGGAAAATAAATGTTGAAAAAATATATTTAATTCAGACAGTTAAAAAGGTATATGAGAACAAGTCTAGTTAGTTGGTTCACCAGCATCTGAGGAACTGACATTTCCTGTCATAAACAACTAACGTAGATGTCATATGGCAATTTGTCATATGAAACATCTTGGAAGAGGGGTAAGATTCAATAGAAAAGTCTTCCAAATTAATGGCACATCAAAACCATCACCAAAAACAAATATAGGTTATTTATCTTTGTCAACTGCTTTGCAATACATATTAAGGTTCTTTAAAGAAATAGAGCTAATAGGATATATATAGAGAGGTTTATTATGGAAATTGGCTCAACAGTTATGAAGACTGAGAAGTCCCATGATTTGCTTTCTGGAAGCTGGAAAAGCAGCTAAGCCAGTGTTGTACTTCGGTACAGAGAACCAGGCCTGAGAATCAGGCCTCAGAACTCAGGCCTGAGAACCAGGAGAGTCAATGATCTAAGTCCCAGTTTGGGGTTGGAAGTCTAAGAACCTGGGGGTCACAGGTGTAAGCTCTGGTGTCCATAGGTCTGAGAACTAGAAGCTCTGATATCCAAGGGCAGGAGAAGATGGATGTCCCAGCTCAAGGAAAGAGAATTCACTCTTCTCCCTTTTATTTTCTACCAGGCTCTCAAGAAATTGGATGATTCCTGTCCTGTCTACACTGGTTTGGGGTTATCTTCTTTACTCAGTCTACTGCTTTAAATTCTAATGTCTTCTGGAAACACTCCACAGACAGACCCAGAAATAATGTTTTACCAACTATCTGGACATCCTTTAGCCCAGGCAAGTTAACACATAAAATTAACCATCACTACAATATATATATGATAATAGATTTAATCCTCTTTTAAAAAGTTACAAGGAAGACATTGAATGTTCCTCATACAAAAACATGGTAAACATTTGAGAAAATGGATATGCTAATTACCCTGATCTCATCATCATACATTACATTTTTTAAGACATCACTATGTACCCCATAAATATATACAATTATTTTATGTCAATTAAAAGCATAAAATAAAAAGTTGTTAAGCCAAGTTGGGTTTAGGGAATCCAAATTGCATTCAATTGTCCCTATCTTCACCCAGGGAAAACTAAGAAGAAACTGTCAACACTCATGAGCAAATTCAAGCTGTTTTGAAACCAGAATCTGAGTAGTCTTTTTTTTTTTTTTCTTAACCAGTTATTTGCATAATGCCCTTAACAAAATGATCTTAACAAAGGTAACAGTCTATATTTTGCTTAACCAGTTATTCACATAATGCTTTTAACAAAAGTGACCAGTTATTCACATAATGCTTTTAAGAAAGATGTTTATTGAATAACTGCTTATTATTCACCTAACATAATCCATTAAGATTATGTTTAATCCACAGGCACAGAAGTAATGAAAATGTGAACAATTCAAGATGAACTTTTTACAAGAAAAACTTAGTGGAATGAATATAAAAAGTATACGACTTGGGAAATGACATAATTAAAAGACAGTTAAAAAGAAAAGATTTTATATATCAAGTATCATGGTTTCTCATCTTTTGAGGAGATGATCTATCCTTTAGAAACAATAAAGATAGGTGTAACAGGCAAACACATAGGCTAATAAAGGAGGGACTCACCCTGTGAGCTTGTGGAACACCATACAGATCTAATAGGAATAGATTTTGATGCTAAAACTTAGATTAGTGGGTACTAAAGAGTAACTTTATTACATAACAATAAAAAAATGGCAGGAGTATATAAATCAGGCTTTGTAATACATATTCCGTAAAGGCTCAGTAGTTATCCTAAAGCTATAGAATGTTTCAAAATAGCTTTTATATATCCTTACAGGTGCCTGCCACCACGCCCAACTAATTTTTATATTTTTAGTAGAGACAGGGTTCTACTGGTCAGGCTGGTCATGAACTCCTGACCTCAGGTGATCCACCCACCTGGGCCTGCCAAAGTGCTGGGATTACAGGCATGAGCCACCATGCCCAGCCTGTGAAAGAGATCATGTACTTTGCAGGGACATGGATGGAGCTGGAAGCCTTTATCCTCAGCAAACACATGCAGGAACAGAAAACTAAACACCATGTGTAACATCACATGTTCTCGCTTATAAATGGGAGCTGAACATGAGAACACATGGACACAGAGAGAGGAACAACACACACGGAGGCCTGTTAGAGGTTAAGGGGTGTTGGTGGGGAGGGAGAGCATTAGGAAAAATAGCTAATACATACTGGGCTTAATACATAGGTGATGGGTTGATAGGTACAGCAAATCACCATGGCACATGTTTTCCTATGTAACAAACCTGCACTTCCTGTACGTGCACTCCAGGACCTAAAAGAAATAAAAACTAAAAATAACCCCCCGCCAAAAAAAAATATATATACAAATGGCAAATAGGCATATGAAAAATTGTTCAACATCACTGATCATCAGAGAAATGCAAATCAAAGCTACAATAAGATATCTTCTCACCTAAGTTAAAAGGGCTTATATCCCAAAAAAAAAAAAGAAAAAAAAAAAAACAGGCAATAGCAAATGTTGGTGAGGATGTGGAGAAAATAGAAGCCTGTACACAGTTGAAATGAATGGAAATTAGCACAACTATATGGAAAACAGTATAGAGGTTCCTCAAAAAACTTAAAATACAGCTATTGTATATGATCCAGCAATCCCACTGCTGACTATATACACAACAGAAAGGAACTCAGTATATCAAAAAGATATCTGCACTACCATGTTTGCTGTAACACTGTTTATTATAATCAAGATTTGGATATAACCTAAGTGTCCATCAACAGATGAATAGACAAAGAAAATGTGGTACAGGGTGACTGGCAAGAAGGCCAAATAGAAACAGCTGTAGTCTGCAACTCCCAGTGAGATCAACACAGAAGGCGGGCGATTTCTGCATTTCCAACTGAGGTACCCAGCTCAAATCCTTGGGACTGGTTAGACAGCAGGTGCAGCCGACAGAGGGCAAGCCATAGCAGGGTGAGGTGTTGCCTCACCTGGGAAGCAAAAGGGATCATGGGACTCCTTCCTTTAGCCAAGGGAAGCCGTGAGGGACTGTGCCTTGAGGAATGGTCCATTCCAGCCCAGATACTATACTTTTCATACAGTCTTTGCAACCTGCAGACCAGGAGATTCCCTCAGGTGCCTACACCACCAGGGCCCTGGGTTTCAAACACAAAACTGGACGGCCATTTGGGCAGGCACCAATCTAGCTGCAGGAGTTTTTTTCATACCCCAGTGGCACTGGGAACACCAGTGATACAGAACCTTTCACTCCCCTGGAAAGGGGGCTGAAACCAGGGAGACAAGTGGTCCAGCTCAGTGGATCCCAACCCCATGAAGAACAGCAAGCTAAGATCCACTGACTTGAAATTCTTGCTGCCAGCACAGCAGTCTGAAGTTGAACTGGGATGCTCGAGCTTGGTGAAGGGAGGGATATGCACCATTACTGCGGCTTGAGTAGGCAGTTTTTTCCCCTCACAGTGTAAAAGTAGTTGCTGGGAAGTTCAAACTGGGCGGAGCCCACTGCAGCTTGGCAAACCCACTGTATCCAGACTGCCTCTCTAGATTCCTCCTCTCTGGGCAGGGCGTCTCTGAAAGAAAAGCAGCAGCCCCTGTCAGGGGCTTATAGATAAAACTCCCATCTCCCTGGGACAGAGCACCTGAGGGAAGGAGCAGCTGTGGGCACAACTTCAGCAGATGTAAATGTTACTGCCTTCCATCTCTGAAGAGAGCAATGGATCTCCCAGCACAGCACTCAAGCTGCCTCCTCAGGTGGCTCCCTGACCCCCATGTCTCCTGACTGGGAAACACCTCGCATCAGGGGTGAACAGAAGCCTCACATAGGAGAGTTCCAGCTGGCATCTGGCGGCTGCTCCTCTGGGACAAATCTTCCAGAGGATGGAACAAGCAGCAATATTTGCTGTTCTGCAGCCTTCCCTGGTGATACCCAGGCAAACAAGGTCTGGAGTGGACCTCCAGCAAACTCTAGCACACCTGCAGCAGAGGGGTCTGATGGTTAGAAGAAAAACCAACAAACAGAAAGGAAGAGCATCAACATCAACAAAAAGGACATCCACACAAAAGCCACATCTGAAGGTCACCAACACCAAAAACCAAAAGTAGATAAATCCATGAAGAGAAGGAAAAAAACAGCACAAAAAGGCTGAAAATTCCAAAAACCAGAATGCTTCTTCTCCTCCAGTGGGTCACAACTCCTCACCAGCAAGGAAGCAAAACTGGATGGAGAATGAATTTGACAAATTGAAAGAGGTAGGCTTCAGAAGGTGGGTAATAACAAACTTCTCCAAGCTAAAGGAGTATTTTCTAACCCAATGCAAGGAGGCTAAGAACCTTGAAAAAAGGGTAGAGGAATTGATAAGTAGAATAACCAGTTTAGAAAAGATCATAAATGACCTAATGGAGCTGAAAAACACAGCACGAGAACTTCTTGAAGCATACACAAGTATCAATAGCCGAATAGATCAAGCAGAAGAAAGAATATAAGAGATTGAAGATCAACTTGATGAAATAAAGCGTAAAGACATGATTAGAGAAAAAAGAATAAAAATAAATGAACAAAGCGTCCAAGAAATATGTTACTATGTGAAAATACCAAACCTATGTTTGATTGGTGTACCTGAAAGTAACGGGCAGAATGGAACCAAATTGGAAAACACTCTTCAGGATATTATCCAGAAGAACTTCCTCAACCTAGCAAGACAGGCCAACGTTCAAACTCCAGAAATACAGAGAACATCACAAAGATACTCCTTGAGAAGAGCAACCCCAAGACACATAAACATCTGATTCACCAAGGTTGAAAAGAAAGAATAATTGTTAGGAGCAGCTAGAGAGAAAGGTTGGGTTACCCACAAAGGGAAGCCCATCAGACTAACAGCAGATGTCTCTGCAGAAACCCTACAGGCCAGAAGACAGTGGGGCTAATATTCAACATTCTTAAAGAGAAGGACTTTCAACACAGAATTTCATATCCTGCCAACCTAAGCTTCATAAGCAAAGGAGAAATAAAATCCTTTACATACAAGCAAATGCTGAGAGATTTTGTCACCATCAGGCCTGCCTTATGAGATCTCCTGAAGGAAGCACTAAATATGGAAAGGATAAACTGGTATCAGCCACTGCAAAAACATACCCAATTTTAAGGATCATGGACACTATGAAGAAACTGCATCAATTAACAGGCAAAATAACCAGCTAGCATCATAATGACAGGATCAAATTCACACATAACACTATTAACCTTAAATGTAAACAAGTTAAATGCCCCAATTAAAAGACATGGGCTGGCAAATTAAATAAAGAGTCAAGACCCACCAGTGTGCTGTACTCAGGAGACCAATCTCATAAACAAAGACACACATTGGTTCAAAATAAAGGGATGGAGGAAGATTTACCAAGCAAATGGAAAGCAAAAAGAAAAAAGAAAAAACAAACATACAAACAAAAAACAGGGTTTGCAATCCTAGTCTCTGATCAGACAGATTCTAAACCAACAAAGATCAGAAAAGACAAAGAAGGACATTACACAATGGTAAAGGGATCAATCAACAGGAAGAGCTAACTATTCTAAATATATATGCACCCAATACAGGATCACCCAGATTCATAAAGCAACTTCTTAAAGACCTACAAGAAACTTACACCCCCACACAATAATAGTGGGAGACTTCAACACCCCACTGTCAATATTAGACAGATCAACAAGACACAAAATTAACAAGGATATTCAGGAGTTGACTCACCTCTGGACCAAGCAGAACTAATAGACATCTACATAACTCTCCACCCTGAATCAACAGAATATACATTCGTCTCACCATCTCATCACATTTATTCTAAAATTAACCATATAATCAGAAATAAAACATTCCTCAGCAAATGCAAAAGAACGGAAATCGTAACAATCAGTCTCTCAGACCATAGTGCAATCAAATTAGAACTCAGGAATAAGAAACTCACTGAAAACTACACATCTACATGGAAACTGAACAACCTGCTCCTGAATGACTACTAGGTAAATAACGAAATTAAGGCAGAAATAAATAAGTTATTTGAAACCAATGAGAACAAAGACACAATGTACCAGAATCTCTGGGACACAGCTAAAGCAGAGTTTAGAGGGAAATTTATAACAATAAATGTCCACAGGAGAAAGCAGGAAAGATCTAAAATCGAAACCCTAACATCACAATTAAAGGAACTGAGAAGCAAGAGCAAACAAATTCAAGAGCTAGCAGAAGACAAGAAGTAACTAAGATCAGAGCAGAACTGAAGGAGATAGAGACATGAAAAACCTCTAAAACCTCTTAAAAAATCAATGAATCCAGGAGCTGTTTTTTTTTAAAGATCAACAAAATAGATAGCCTGCTAGCCAGATTAGTAAAGAATAAAATGGAGAAGAATCAACTAGACACCATAAAAATGATAAAGTAGATATCACCACTGATTCCACAGAAATACAAACTATCATCAGAGACTATTGAATCTAATTTATAAATTCAATGCTATTCCCATCAAGCTACCATTGACTTTCTTCACAGAATTAGTAAAAAGTACTTTAAATTTTACATGGAACCAAAAAAAGCCCATTTAGCCAAGACAATCTTAAGCAAAAAGAACAAAGCTGGAGGCATTATGCTACCCGACTTCAAGCTATACTTCAAGGCTACAGTAACCAAAACATCATGGTACTGGTACCAATACAGGTATACAGACCAATGGAACAGAATAGAGGCCTCAGAAATAATACCACACATATGCAACCATCTGATCTTCAACAAAACTGACAAAAACAAGCAATGGGGAAAGGATTCCCTATTTAATAAATGGTGTTGGGAAAACTGGCTAGCCATATGCAGAAAACGGAATTTGTACCCATTCCTTACACTTAATACAAAAATTAACTCAAGATGGATGAAAGACTAAAATGTAAGGCCTAAAACCATAAAAATCCTAGAAGAAAACCTATGCAATACCACTCAGGCATAGGCATGGACAAAACTTCATGATTAAAACACCAAAAGCAATGGCAACAAAAGCCAAAATTGACAAATGGGATCTAGTTAAACTAAAGAGTTTAGGCACAGCAAAAGAAACTATCAGCAGAGTGATCAGGCAACCTACAGAATGGGAGAACGTTTTTGCAATCTATCCATCTGACAAAGAGTTAATATCCAGAATCTACCAGGAACTTAAACAAATGTACAAGAAAAAAACAATCCTATTAAAAAGTGGGCAAAGGATATGAACAGACACTTCTCAAAAGAAGACATTTACGTGGCCAACAAACATGTGAAAAAAGAGCTCAACATCACTGATTGCTAGAGAAATGCAAATCAAAACCACAATTAGATACCATCTCATGCCAGTTAGAATAGCAATCATTAGAAAGTCAGGAAACAACAGATGCTGGACAGAATGTGGAGAAATAGAAATGGTATTACACTGTTGGTGGGAGTGTAACTTAGTTCAACCGTTGTGGAAGACAGTATGGCAATTCCTCAAGGATCTACAACCACAAATACAATCTGACCCAGCAATCCCATTACTGGGCATATACTCAGATGATTATAAATCAGTCTGCTATAAAGACACATGCACACGTATGTTTGCTGCAGCACTACTCACAAAAACAAAGACTTGGAACCAACCCAAATGCCCAACAATGATAGAGTGGATAAAGAAAATGTGACACATATACACCATGGAATACTATGCATTCATAAAAAAGGATGAGTTCATGTCCTTTGCAGGGATATGGATGAAACTGGAAACCATTCTCAGCAAACTAACACGGGAACAGAAAACCAAACAGTGTATGTTCTCACTCATAAGTGGGAGTTGAACAAAGAGAACACATGGACACAGGGAGGGGAACATCACACACCAGGGCCTGTGGGGGTTGGGGGACTAGAGGAGGGGTAGCTTTAAGAGAAATACCTAGTGTAGATGACGAGTTGATGGGTGCAGCATATCTTCATGTCATGTTATACCTATGTAGCAAACCTACAATTCTGCACACGTATCCCAGATATTAAAGCATAATTTAAAAAAAGAAAGAAAATGTGGTACATATACACAATGGAGTACTATTTAGCCATTAAAAAGAATGAAAACCAGGGGTGGTGACTCACGCCTGTAATCCCAGCACTTTGGGAGGCTGTGGCAGGCAGATCACGAGGACAGACATTCAAGACCAGTCGGGCTAGCATGGTGAAACCCTGTCTCTACTAAAAATATGAAAAATAGTTGGGCATGATGGCAGGCACCTGTAATCCCAGCTACTTGGCAGGCTGAGGCAAGAGAATTGGTTGAACCTGGGAGGTGGAGGTTGCAGTGAGCCAAGATCACACCATTGCACTCCAGCCTGGGCAACAGGAAGAGATTCCGTCTCAAAAAAAAAAAAAAAAAAGGTATGAAATCCTGTCATTTGCAATAATGTGGATAGAACTAGAGATCATTATGTTACGTGAAATAAGCAGACACAGAAAGATAAACATCACACGTTCTCATGTTTTTGTGGAATCTAAAAATCAAAACAGTTGAACTCATGGAGATACAGAATAGAAGGATGGTTATTAGAGGTTGGGAAGGGTAGTGGGGGTCTGTGGTGGTGGTAGGTAGGTACAAAATATAGAAAGAATGACCTACTATTTGATAGCACAACAGGGTGACTATAGTCAATAATAATTTAATTGTGCCTTTTAAAATAATTATGAGTGTAATTGAATTGTTTGTAACACAAGGGATAAATTGTGCTTGAGGGTACGTACACTTCTGCCCCTGAAAGATTCAGTTTAAAATAATTTTTAAAAACTTAATTTCCATTTTAAAATCTTCTGATAGAATTTATCTAGTCATTAGGATATGTTTATACCTTAGCTTATGTATACGTTTTTATATATGCATTAGTATATACATTTTAATGTTTTATTTATTTTATTATTATATGATGCAATATGTATCTTATAAATACAAAGTCATATTTATAGGAGATAATGAATAGTTATTGTAAATGTAATACTTAAACACACTTAAATGTTGTTTTTTAAAATAAAGCATTGCACAGTCTGTGTATGGTGATGGAATAAAAATATTAAGAATTCAAGAGATATATATATAATATATATATATTATAAAATCACCCAGCAAATCACATAATGCATGCCACACTATACTTTTCTAAGTACAACATCAATAACTTCTACAGGGGGTGTTTTCTTTGCATTTCCATTACCACAAAAGTTTACAGTGAATAATAAATTACAATGTTTAGATAAAATAAGTTATATTCTCTATTAGAGAAAAGTATTCACTTGTAAGTAAGGTCACAATCAAAATTCATCATATGCTATGCAGAACTAATACAACCATTTGTTCAAGCTTGAGCTACAAGGAATAATTAAGCTTCTTATTAAGTGAAAATCACACCAGCTCTTTTTTTTTCTGTCTTCCAATGTCATCTCTGCAAAGTTAGTAATGCCTGAATACCTTAGAGCTACTCTAAAAATAGCTAGCTAGGTGCTTTATACATACTTCAAATCAGAAGAAATTTAACTCTATGCATACTAGCCTATTATACTTATCCATTATATATATATATATATATATTCAGTATCTCATAATATAAATTATGGAATCATTCTTTTGCTCCAATAAATTTGCCAGTTTGGATTAATCAAATATTTATTTATTCTACCATTAAATGACTATTTTCATCTCTGTCATAATGTAACATATTAAGATAAAATTTATGGGTTTTTTTGTCAATACCCAAATACTCTCAAATCTCTATTTCTGTAACAATGACTATCTGAGACTTGTTAAAATTTCAACTTGATTTATGTATCCAAATACCAGACACACTTCCATTCAAGCTACAGATATTGTCTATGTTTTATAATTTTAAGTGCCAACTTTTCAAATGTATTATTAAAATCTTTCTTATTTTCTTTGATGAAGATTACAAAACATCCAATATAACAAAAAGATAATGTGATAATTAATTTGTATCTGTTATTTAATCATGCACAGATAAATAGACTAACATAGAGGTAAATACAACTTTCCATTATTTTTCTAAATATTTGACCATAACTCCAGACATTGTAGCTCACATTTTATGGTCACTCTCTACACATGAATACAATATGTAATCCATTACACTCTGATAATAAATTTTGATATATTATTTCAGATGCTGCTTTTTCCAAGACTTCAAGATAAACAAAACCCAATATACTATATCCTAAGCTTTGAATTTTACATTTTAGGTAAATCAGAAAGATCATTTTATTTGACATACTGAAATATTTATCAGTTTTCAAATTTATGTCCTCTAAGTTATTTTGTCATTTAGTAGATGTATATTTTGCCACAAATGTGATCATAAGTCTACGACCATAGAAATATTTTTTCTTACATCTTCTTGATACTTGAATTACATATTGAATATTGTCAAAATGCGTGATTGCTTTTTAACTAAGCAGAGACTATTAGAATCCTGACAGAACTTTCAAATATGTTTTACTTTGTATCAGTAATCTTTAGGTAAGTATTTTTTAATTATTTAATTATAAATATGTATTATATAAAATGATTCAGAATGTTCTTTTGAATTAACTTTAATTACAAATTGTCTTTATTTGTATCTTGCACTTTAGTGTACCATGACTGCTTTTCTTATGATGCTAGAAAAAATTCCCCTAAGGTTTCAGAGGGAACATGGCCCTGCTGAGTCCTTAAATTGGGACTTCCAGTCTCCAGAACTGTAAGACATTAAGTTAATGTCTGTTCTTTATGTCCCTCAAGTTATGGAATTTTATGAAAGCAGATCTAGGAAGCTAAAATTTCAAAATTAGGTATAAATGTTACCCTTTAGTCATAAAAATGATTTGGACATTTTTCTTCATTCTATATGCTCTGGAATAATTCATTGAGTATTAAGCCTATGTGGTTTTTGAAGATTAAACTAGCCAGAATTATTACTTTTATACAGTATAATCTGTTAATAACTATTTCTCTTCATCTACAGAAATTGATATATTTGATTATGGGCTCAAATTTGATAAATTATATACTTCTATTTGTTTTCTGCTCTCAATTTATTTACATAAAGATTGCAAAATCTCGTTTGCTAATATAATTTGTTGTAATAGTTATTTCTTTCTCTCACATCTTAATTTTTCTAGATTTGTACTCTATATCTTTATTTATTAGGTTAGATAGTAGGTTGTTTGTTTTGTTATTTATTTAATCAAAAAGAGGACTTAGAATTAGTAATTTTATCTTTCTATTTTCAGTCTTATAATTTCTGATTTTATATTTATGATTTCTATCCTTGTACTTTTTTGCTGTTTTGAGATTGGATTTAATTTTTTTTAAATTTTTGATTATACGTTCTTCAGGCATAAAATATGTGTTTCACTGTTTAAAATATACAACATGTAGTAATATGGTATATATTATGATTATTTTATTACATTTTTATATACCAGTTTCAAGCAAGAGGTATTGAATATAATATTTTCATTTAATTTTCAGTTAAAATGCCCTTTGGCTTTGCAATTGCTATCAGATATCTGGTTTTAATGTATTATTATTAGAAATTTTAAAAACTATTTCTACTCTATGGCATTTATTGCTGTTCTCTTCATAACATTTAAAAAACAAATGTTCTAAGTGCATAAAAATAATTTATATTCTCTATTATTAGGGTATATAGTTTGATATGTGTATTTACCAATTACTTTATTCATGATGCAGTTAGGTCTTGCATCTTGTCAGTTTTATCAGTATTATGCTGACAGTAGTGGCTTTTAATTTATTTAAATTACTTTTATTAGTTTATTTCTATCTATGGTTCCTTGAATCTACTATTGTTTCTTCTGCTTTACAAAGTTTCTGTCTTATCTGGTGCTTGTGTATACTGGTCTATATCTTTACTGTGATTCATTATTTAACATCAAAACGTGTCTTCCCTTGGCTCCTCCAGTTATTTTGGCATGCATTTTAAGCTGTTTATTATTAAGAACACAAATTCTGCTTTCTCTTTATTTTCATTTATCTGGTATTCTTTTGTCAATCTCTTTATTTTTAGCCACCTGAATTATCTTGTATTAATGCATTGTGTCTTATACACAGTAAACAAATCTTTGTAAGTTAAATTGAAAATTTTTTTTGTAAATAAGTGGCTAAGATAATTTTATAATTTTTTAATTGACGGGATAGGTCAGTTTGATGTCTTCTCTGTCTTATTATTCTGTTACAATCGTTACTTTGTGTAATACATTTTGTTTGCCCTGCTTTATTTTTTGTACTGGGTGCTGTCTTCTTTTTCGTTCTTTATAAATTCTTTTGGAATTTAAAAATGTTTATATTTTTGTTCTAGTGGTTACCTTTGTGCTCATATGTTTTTTGGGACACTTAACCCCCTGTTTCCATATTTACCCTTTTATTATCCTTGTGTTAGTGGCAATGTTTTTTATTTCCATCTACTGCTTCTACCATTAATGTGCTGTTTCTCTTCCCCACTTTGTTCCCCTCCCATGGTTTTAGTTGCATTATTTCTAGTGTGACAGTATGTTAAATATTTATATCTTAGTTTTCACCTTTGTTCCTGTTTTATTGGAATCTTAGATCTAGAATGAAGTACATTTAAGGCTCACTCTATTCCCTTGGCCCAAGTCTTCTTTCTCAGGATCCTGTGCTCTCCTTTTCTGTTGCTTTTTCCTTTGCCACCTGCTTTCAAAGTTCACCTGCAGCTTCTCTTTCACCTGCTTCTCCTTCAGAAGTGTCTTCTTCCCAAGACTACCTCACTTGTGTCTGTGCACTCTATGCCCTCGATGTCACCTTCTCTCTTCCACGCGTTTTGTTTGGGTTTTGGTTTCTGTGTTGATTTACTTGTTTGCTTCTTTTGTTTTGGTGCTTTGTTTTCATCTTCTTGCTCCCCACAAAGACTTGCAGCATGATCTCAACTGTTTTCTCTGCTAGAAATAGATTTTTATTTTTCAATTCACCAGTACATTGAAGTATGTAAGGCTCCCTTCCTTGAAGTTTTTCTGAAGCCATGACTTTTGGTGTAGTTTAATATGATCTACAAAATGTGTCAGAAGATTTGACAAGATTTATGGAGAACTTCACAATGAGGTGACTACCACTAATTTGGCTATCCAAAAATGTCATCATTTTTATAATTTTTGAAGTATTTTATATTAATGAGTATGAATGATACTCTATTATAATATTTCACATTAAAATTTCTAATAATAACTAAGTGCAGCAAATGTTTTATGTCAGATGCATTATTTAAACAAGCTAATATTTTTTGTTGTTTTATACTGTGTAATTTTTTGTAGCTTCTCCAAAATCAACTCTTCCCTTCTCTTTCATCCCTTGAAACAGAACTCTGGTTTATTCAAACGTCCACTATTTCCTCATGCACTACATGAGGATCACATGATTCCACATTCATTTCATGACTAAAGAGTGATGAAACTAATTGGAAAATTTCAAAACCATCCTTATAAACTTTATAAAATTAATCAGGAAAAAAGAGAGGGGAGAAATGAAAATAAGCCAAGCTTGCAGCACATTAAGCATCATTCATTGGGTCATCTTGCTCTCTGATACGGTTTCGTTGTGTGTCCTCACCCAAATCACATCTTGAATTATAATCCCCATGTGTTGGGGGAGGGACCTGGTGGCAAGTGATTGGATCACGAGGGAGCCCTTCCCCCTTGCTGTTATCAGTCATAACAGTAAGTAAGTTCTTACGAGATCTGATGGTTTAAAGGTGTGTGGCAATTCCCTCCCTGCTCTCCCTCTCCTGCTTCACTATGGTAAGACATGCTTGCTTCCACTCTGCCTTCCTCCCTGATTGTAAGTTTCCTGAGGCCTCTTCGCCATGCTTTCTGTACAGCCTATGGAATTGTGAGTCAATTAAACCTCTTTTCACCATAAATTACCCAGTCTCAGGTAGTTTTCTTATGGCAGTGCGAGAACAGAGTAATACACTCTCTGACTTACTCCCTCATAGTTGCTTGCTTATTGCCTCAGAATCACATAGACCCTGTTACAAGAGTATAATTGATTTAACTGCTCTATAAATAACAACTTGAATATTAAGATATATTAACTTTTCATTTTGAGATATTCTTTTAGGTTCTGCATACCAGTGAAACTACTCATACTAGCTGGTTTGAAAGATCCTACAAATAGCTGACTCGCCAAAAAAATGCAGTTTCCACATTCTAATAGCCATACCAATCAATGACCCCAAATTTCCAGTTCCCTTTCCCTCCATGATCCCCTCAAAATCCCAAAACCAGAAGATGGGATGGATTTGAAGGTCTGCTTCTATCCCTCGCTCAGTGCCCTGTGATCATTAAACTCTTTCTCTGCTGCAAGTTCTGCTGTCTCAGTGTAATGATCTGTTGCTGTGCAGCAGTCCTACAAACCTGTTGGTCTTATAGCAGTTTCATAACTCTTGCTGCAGTCTTTTACTAGAAAAGACTGTGGTCCATTCAGACCAGTGATATATGAGGATAGGTATGTTTGTACCTTTTGGGAAAGAAGGTTCCTTATTATTATTTTTTGTTTTTGGAAGAACTTCAGAAAGCATCATTAAAATCTAACTGGACTTTATGAGGAAGCATGTTGGGTTGAATATTACTGATATTCCCACTCCTGCAAGGACACCAACCATAGTAAGAAACCATCTCTTTATATTACAAAGTAGAATGAGAAAGGCCCTTTGGCCACTTTTCAATCTTTCTAATATCTATTTTATATAAAAAATTCATTTAATGAACCACTCAATTATCCTTGCAAAAATTTCAGTTGACTTTTCTGTTATACAATTCCAAACTAGTTACTGCTTATATATTAACTATTTAGCTGATATAAAATCACACTTCATTATATTTTAAATAAAAATTATATATATATATATATACTACCTAATGAGAAGTCATTAGCATAGGCATAAAATTACAAAATTATATCTTCAAATGAGAGTTTAGACATTTTTAGGACTCATTTCCCCAATAGCACAAGTCCATAAGAATTTAAGCTCTGCATGAGTACTCTAACGATTATGAGCTTGCTAGTTTATAAAGTGTATCTTCCATTCTCACATAATTTTTAACTTGTCATAATATACCTGAGGGATATGAAGCACAGACTTTTTGTATATTACAACCTCTCCAGCTGTAAAAAATTCAGAACCTTATTCTCACTACAAAAAGTTGTATCTATTCTCTTGATTATTTTAGAATATACTTTTTTACCAAATGGAAATCTTCATATCCATTTTTGCATGCCATCTTCAGAATAATGATGATGACTATAGATTATATATAACAATTTTGCACCATCTAGCACAAATACTAAAGGACTTCATAAGTTTTTTTTTTTATTTTGTTCTTTGTTGGATGACTTACTTTTTAAACATAGGCTATAAATATGTCTAGTCCTACAATGTTTTAATTATTATAAATGCCATGTGAATCCTGAGTCTGCTATTTTAAAATCATTTTTACAAATATAAGTTATACATTTCAGTTTATATTATTCAACAAGTTGATCTTACATATATTTCTTTTTATAATTTGATTTGCTTTCTGAAAGAGTTTGGATGTGAGTCCCCACTAAAATCCCATATAGAATCATAATCATTAATATTGGAGGAGGCCAAAGATGGCCAAATAAGAAAAGCTGTGTTCTGTAGCTGCCAGAGAGATCAAAGCAGAAGACAGGAGATTTCTGCATTTCCAACTGAGATACCCGACTCATCTCACTGGGGCTGATTAGACAGTGGGTGCAGCCCATGGAGGGAGAGCCGAAGCAGGGTGGGGTGTTGCCTTATCCAGGAAGCCCAAGGGGTTGGGGAACTCCCTCCCCTAGCCAAGGGAAGCTGTGAGATACTGTACAGTGAGGAATGGTGCACTCCAGCCGAGATACTCTGCTTTTCCCACATTCTTCCCAACCTGCAGACCAGAAGATTCCCTAGGGTGCCTACACCACCAGGGCCCAGGGTTTCAAGCACAAAACTGGATGGTCATTTGGGAAGACACCAAGCTAGCTGCAGGAGTTTTTTTTCTTACTCTAGTGGTGCCTGAAATGCCAGCGAGACAGAACTATTCACTCCCCTGGAAAAGGGGCCAAAGCCAGAGAGCCAAGTGGTCTAACTCAGTGGATCCCACACCCATGGAGCCCAGCAAGCTAAGATCCACTGGCTTGAAATTTTTGCAGCCAGCACAGCAGTCTGAAGTTGAACTGGGATGCTCGAGCTTGATGGGGGGAGGGGCATCCACCATTACTGAGGCTTGAGTAGGTGGTTTTCACCTCAAGTGTAAACAAAGCACCTGGGAAGTTCAAACTTGGAGAAACCCACTGCAGTTCTGCAAAGCTGCTGTAGCCAGACTGCCTCTCTAGATTCCTCCTCTCTGGGCAGGTTATCTCTCTGTGACGAAGCTTCCAGAGGAAGGAACGGGCAGCAATCTTTGCTGTTCTGCAGCCTCTGCTGGTGATACCCAGGAAAACAGGGTCTGGAGTGAACCTCCAGCAATTACCAGCACACTTGCAGCAGAGGGGCCTGAATGTTAGAAGGAAAACTAACAAACAGAAAGAAATAGCATCAACATTAACAAAAAGGATGTCCACACAGAAACCCCATCCAAAGGACACCAACATCAAAGATCAAAGGTAGATAAATCCACAAGATGAGGAAAACCAGTGCAAGCCGGCTGAAAATTGCAATAACCAGAATGCCTCTCTTCCTCCAAAGGATCACAACTCCTCTCCAGTAAGAGAACAAAGCTGGATGGAGAATGAATTTGAGGAACTGACAAAAGTAGGCTTCAGAAGTGGGTAATGACAAACTCTTCTGAGCTAAAGGATCATGTTTTAGCCCAATGCAAGGAAGTTAAGAACCTTGAAGAAAGGTTAGAGGAACTGCTAACTAGAATAACCAGTTTAGAGAAGAGCATAAATGATGTGATGGAACTGAAAAACACAGCATGAGAACTTTGTGAAGAATACACAAGTATGAATAGCTAAATAGATCAAGCAGAAGAAAGGATATCACAGAATGAAGATCAACTTAATGAAATAAAGCATGAAGACAAGATCAGAGAAAAAGAGTAAAAAGGAATGAACAAAGACTCCAAGAAATATGGGCACATAGGAAAAGACCAAACCTACGTTTGATTGCTGTATCTGGAAGTGACAGGAAGAACGGAACCAAGTTGGAAAAAACTCTTCAGAATATTATCCAGAAGAACTTCCCCAGCCTAGCAAGACAGGACAGCATTCAAATTCAGGAAATACAGAGAACACCACAAAGATACTCCTCAAGAAAAGCAACCCCAAGACACATAATCATCAGATTCACCAAGGTTGAAATTAAGGAAAAAATGTTAAGGGCAGCCAGAGAGAAAGGTAGGGTTACCCACAAAGGGAAGCCCATTAGACTGACAGTGGACCTCTCTGCAGAAACCCTACAAGCCAGAAGAGAGTGGGGGCCAATATTCAACATTCTTAAAGAAAAGAATTTTCAACCCAGAATTTCATATGCAGCCAAACTAACCTTCATAAGCAAAGGAGAAATAAAATCCTTTACAAACAAGCAAATGCTGAAAGATTTTGTCACCACCAGGCCTGCCTTACAAGAGCTCTAGAAGGAAGTACTATACATGAAAAGGAAAAAGTGGTACCAGCCACTGCAAAAATATGCCAAATTGTAAAGACCATCGACACTATGAAGAAACTGCATCAACTAACAGGCAAAATATCCAGCTAGCATCATAATGACAGGATCAAATTCACACATAACAATATTAACCTTAAATATAAATGGGCTAAATACTCAATTCAAAAACACAGACTGTCAAATTGGAAAAGAGTCAACACCCATCAGTATGCTGTATTCAGGAGACCCACCTCATGTGCAAGAACACACATAGGCTCAAAATAAAGGGATGGAGGAATATTTACCAAGCAAATGTAATGCAAAAAAAAAAAAAAAAAAAAGAAAGAAAGAAAAAAAGCGCAGGGGTTCCAATCCTAGTCTCTGATAAAAAAGACTTTCAACCAACAAAGATTAAAAAAAAAAGACAAAAAAGGGCATTACATAATGATTAAGGGATCAGTGCAACAAGAAGAGCTAAATATCCTAAGTGTATATGCACCCAAAACAGGATCACCCAGTTTCATTAAGCAAGTTCTTAGAGACTTATAAAGAGACTTAGATTCCCAAACAATAATAGTGGGACACTTTAACACCCCACTGTCAATATTAGACAGATCAACAAGGCAGAAAATTAACAAGGATATTCAGGACTTGAACTCAGCTCTGGGCCAAACGGACCAAATAGACATCTAGAGAACTCTCTGCTGCAAAGAAAAGAATATACATTATTCTTAGGAGCACATCACACTTATTCTAAAATTGACCACATAATTAGAAGTAAAGCACGCTGCAGCAAATGCAAAAGAATGGAAATTTTAACAGTCTCTCAGACCACAGTGCAATCAAATTAGAATTCAGGATTAAGAAACTCACTCAAAACCACATAACTACATGGAAACTGAACAACTTGCTCCTGAATTACTACTGGGTAAATAACGAAATTAAGGCAGACATAAATAAGTTCTTTGAAACCAATGAAAAGAGGGACATACCAAAATCTCTGGGGCACAGTTAAAGCAGTGTTTAGAGGGAAATTCCTAGCACTAAATGCCCACAGGAGAAAGTGGGAAGGATAAAAAATTGACACCCTAACACCACATTTAAAAGAAATAGAGAAACAAGAGCAAAAATTCAAAAGCTAGCAGAAGACAAAAAATCACTAAAATCAGAGCAGAATGGAAGAAGGTAGGGACACCAAAAACCTTTCAAAACATCAATGAATTCCACAGTTTTTTTTTTTTTAAGATTAACAAAATAGATGAACTAATAAATTAGTTCAGACTAATAAGGAAGAAAAGAGAGAAGAATAAAATAGATGCAATAAAAAATGATAAAGGGGATATCACCACAAATCCCACCAAAATATAAACTATCATCAGAGAATACTATAAACACTTCTATGCAAATAAACTAGAAAATCTAGAAGAAATGGATAAATTCCTGGACAAATACACCCTCCCAAGACTAAACCAGGATGAAATTGAATCACTGAATAGACCAATAACAAGTTCTGAAATTGAGGCATTAATTAATAGCCTACAAACCAAAAAAAAAAAGCCCAGGACCAGACGGAGTCACAGCCAAATTCTCCCAGAGGTACAAAGAGGAACTTGTACCATTCCTTCTGAAAATATTCCAAGCAATAGGAAAAGAGGGACTCCTCCCTAACTCATTTTATGAGGCCAGCATCATCCTGATACCAAAACCTGACAGAGACACACACAAAAAAGAAAATTTCAAGCCAATAACCTGATGAACATCAATGTGAAAATCCTCAACAAATACTGGCAAATGAAATACAGCAGCACACCAAAAACTTATCCACCATGATCAAGTAGACTTCATCCCTGAGATGCAAGGCTGGTTCAACATACGCGAATCTGTCAACGCAATTCATCACACAAACAGAGCAAATGACAAAAACCATATGATTATCTCAATAGATGCAGAAAAAGCCTTCAATAAAATTCAACACCCCTTCATGATAAAAACTCTCAATAAACTAGGTATTGATGGAACGCATCTCAAAATAGTAAGAGCTATTTATGACAAACCCACAGCCAATATCATATTGAATGGGCAGAAACTGGAAGCATTCTCTTTGAAAACGGACACAAGACAAGGATGCCCTCTCTCACCATTCCTATTCAGCATAGTGTTGGAAGTTCTGGCCAGGGCAATTAGGCAAGACAAAGAAATAATGGTTATTCAAATTAGAAGAGAGGAAGTCAAATTGTCTCTGTTTGCAAATGATATGACTGTATATTTAGAAAATCTCATCGTCTCAGCAAAAATTTTCCTTAAGCTTATAAGCAACTTCAGCAAAGTCTCAGGATACGAAATCAATGTGTAAAAATCACAAGCATTCCTTTACACCAGTAACAGACAGAGAGCCAAATCATGAGTGAGCTCCCATTCACAATTGCTACAAAGAGAATAAAACACCTAGGAATACAACTTACAAGGGATGTGAAGGACCTCTTCAAGTAGAACTACAAACCATTGTTCAAGGAAATAAGAGAGGACACAAACAAATGGAAAAACATTCCATGTTTATGGGTAGGAAGAATCAATATCATGAAAATGACCATATTGCCCAAAGTAATATATAGATTCAATGCTATCCCCATCAAGCTACTATTGACTTTCTTCACAGAATTAGAAAAAACTACCTTAAATTTCATGTGGAACCAAAAAAGAGCCCATATAGCCAAGACGATCCTAAGCAAAAAGAACAAAGCTAGAGTCATCATGCAACCTGACTTCAAGCTATACAACAAGGCTACAGTAACCAAAACAGCATGGTACTCATACCAAAACAGATAAGTAGGCCAATGGAACAGAACAGAGGCCTCAGAAATAATGCCACACACCTACAACCATCTGATCTTTGACAAAACTAACAAAAACAAGCTATGGGGAAAGGATTCCCTATTTAATAAATGGTGCTGGGAAAACTGGCTAGCCATATGCAGAAAACTGAAATTGGACCCCTTCCTTACACCTTACACAAAAATTAACTCAAGATGGATGAAAGATTTAAATGTAAGCCCTAAAACCATAAAAATCCTAGAAGAAAACCTAGGCAATACCATTTAGGCATAGGCATGGGCAAAGGCTTCATGACTAAAACACCAAAAGCAATGGCAACAAAAGCCAAAATTGACAAATGGGATCTAGTTAAACGAAATAACTTCTGCACAGTAAAAGAAACTATCAGCAGAGTGAACAGGCAACCTACAGAATGGGAGAAAATTTTTGGCCATCTATCCATCTGATAAAGGGCTAATATCTAGAGTCTACAAGTAACTTAAATTTACAAGAAAAAAAAACTCTATTAACAAGTGGGTGAAGGATATAAACAGACACTTCTCAAAAGAAGGCATTTATGCAGCCAACAAACATCTGAAATAAAGCTATTCCTCACTGATCATTAAAGAAATGCAAATCAAAACCACAATGAGATACCATCTCACACCAGTTAGAATGGCGATCATTAAAAAGTCAGGAAACAACAGGTGCTGGAGAGGATGTGGAGAAATAGGAACACTTTCACACTGTTGGTGGGAATGTAAATTAGTTCAACCATTGTGGAAGACAGTGTGGTGATTACTGAAGGATCTAGACCCAGAAATAATATTTGACCCAGCAATCCCATTACTGGTTATAAACCCGAAGGATTTTAAACCATTCTACTATAAAGACACATGAACACGTATGTTTATTGCAGCACTGTTCACAATAGCAAAGACTTGGAACCAACCCAAATGCCCAGCAATGATAGAGTGGATAAGGAAAATGTGGCACATATACACCATGGAATACTATGCAGTCATAAAATAGAATGAGTTCATGTCCTTTGCAGGGACATGGATGAAGCTGGAAATCATCATTCTCAGCAAACTAACACAGAAACAGAAAACCAAACACCACATGGTCTCACTCATAAGTGGGAGCTGAACAATGAGAACATATGGACACAGGGAGGGGAACATCACACACTGCGGTCTTTTGGGGCTCTGGGGGGCTAGGGGAGGGATAGCATTAGGAAAAATACCTAATGTATATGACAGGTTGATGGGTGCAGCAAACCACCATGGCACATGTAAAACTGTGTGAAAAAAAAATGCATGTTCTGCACATGTATCCCAGAACTTCATGTGTAATAAAATAATAAAATAAATTGCTACAGCATTTCAATGAATGTACATATTTATATATATTTTTAGCACCATCACCTTCATACTATCCTCCTGATAGTGTGTGTATGTGTGTGTGTATATATATATACATATATATATAGAGAGAGAGCACCATCACCTTCCTACTATCCTCCTGATGGTGATTAAATTCTCATGAGACCTGCTTATTTAAATATATATGACACCTCATTCTCTCTCTTTTGCTCCTGCTCTCACTATGTGATCTCTCTGCTCCCCTTTCACTCTCTGCCATGATTGTAAATTTCCTGAAGTCTCCCCAGAAACCACGCATATGTTGGAACGATGCTTCCTGTAAAGTCTGTAGAACTGTGAGTCAATTAAACCTCTTTTCTTTATAAATTATCCCATCTCAGGTATTCCTTTATAGCAATGCAAAACAGCCTGATATGGTTTCTTTTACACATCCTGCATTGTCTATTTATAAAATATCCTTTCAACAGTGGCAAAGTTTCATCTTTGCATCTCTTAGTTACTTTTATCAGTAAGTGAAACTCTCTGGGATAGAATTTTTAAATATCATTTTCATTCAAGATGTTACTTTCTTATTGATAAGGTTTTATATTCCTACAATATTTTATAAGTACAATAGGAAGTAAAATAGAAAGTTCTCTGTGTTTATTTAAAAAGTTTAAATGATTATTTCTTATAGATGTCTATCCACTTAATATTATTCAGAATGAGAAGTTTCCTAAACTTACTTTTTTTCAGAAATGGTAGTAAAATAATCATGATATTCATAAGTTCTTATTATAAAATAGAAATATTAAACTACATTATGACCTATTACATTCACAGGATGACGTTGACTTAGATATTATATACATCCTTATTTTATATTGCAGTTACTGGGGCTTAGAGACATTAATTAACAGTGAATTGGAGGCAAAATTAAGACCTAAATTTTGGGAGTATTTTCTCTTCATCACAAATTCTAAACCAATATGTGATTCTGTCTCAGAATAAGAGAGAGTTTTCTAAAAATTTGTTTACATGCTTTTATAAACCAACTAAAAATTTTGAAGTTCTCTACTTGAAAATAATTCTCTCTCTCTTTATCTCTAAACAAAAGGACTGAATCTCAGGTAGATTTTTTTACGGAATTTGTGAGTAGAAATATCAAAAAAAGCAAACATGATTTTGTAAACAAAATGAAACTATGGTGACATGCCCAAAGAGATGTCTTGACATCTGAATTTACAGAGATATGTGTGTATATGATATAAAAAATGTCTAAACTAGCAGTATTGGCACATATCCAATGGATGACAATTATTACCTCCATGGAAAAAAGTAGGATTTGCATAGCATTGAAGGAAATTTTATTTTCTCCTATTTTGATTGTTTAAAATGATGATATAATATTGTTTGTTATGTCATAAAGAATGAAATATGTAAAAGAACAAAATATACATTGGTACATAGAAAGGTCTTTGAACAATCTCTACCCATACAAGCATTTAATTCATTTTGGCCATGATTACTTGCTGTTAATTTTAATACACAGGTTTGAGCAGATAGATACTTTACGATTCAGCTTGACCTGCCACTAAGTGTTACTCCTGAGAATAAAAACATACTGTTAATGTTTCCACTGTGTGGCCATATTTCTTTAACTTATATCTTGAAACTTAAAAACATCGATGTAATTCTTTTGTATATTTACCTCTATAAAATAAATTCTGAAATTCCCTTTACAATTGTGAAAAAGAAAAATAGAAAAGTTTTACCTACATAAATAGAATTGCTACTGTAATGAATTTTTTTCTGAAAGAAAACAGATACATGTCAAAATATTTGATATTAAGAAGTAGTATACTGAGGTCAAGGCAGGGATTGGAAAAAATAGCTTGGTTTATCTGCACCTCATGAAGAAGCTATTTCTGTCTGTAGAAGGTCATTCTGATCTGCCTCAGGAAAATTTAGACTTCAGGATGATTAGTAGAGTTATTTATATAAATTTGGACCTCCTACAGCCTAACTGTACACTGACATCCAGAAATTGCAGAGAACTCTCATAAAGTGTTGTGAGTTGTAAGAAGATGATTTGACCAACCATTACCCCATTTGTTCATGTCTGTTTTCACGTTCCTGCCTTTTCTTTCAATTGCTAGTCCGACTAATCTCCTCTCAACAATCACTCTCCTTATGCATTTTATTTCTAAGAATTTCAACCTCTGTGAGAAATTGAGAGTCAAATATTTTATGTGCCTGGCCATTGATAATTAAAATGCTTCATTATAATTTCAACCAACTTATACACTTCAACAATTTTAGTAAGTTTTCTGAGTAATCTCAACTTCCTACCTTGGAATTGGTCAATTCTCAAAATTTAAGATAGATTTGGCCATGCTCTTTTATTTTTATTTTTGTTTTTATAATTTTAAGACAGGATTTAACTCTTTCTTCCAGGCTGTAATACAGTGATGTGATCACAGCTCACTGCTGCCTCAAACTCCGAGGCTCAAGTGACCCTCCCACCTCAGCCTCCTGAGTAGCTGGAGCTACAGGTGTGAATCACCAAGCCTGACTACATTTTTGTAGAGATGGGGTTTAATCATGTTGTCCAGGATGGTCTCCAACTCCTGGGCTCAAGCGTCTGCCTGCCTTGGACACTCAACATGTCTTATTACTTATCTAAAGTAGCCCTTGACACATGGACTCCGATTGTGCTCTATGTGTTCTTGGTCAGGAAAAATATAAGACAGCCTCTTTTTCTAAGCTCCAGCCTCTCATGTTGCCACTGGCACTCAGGAGTCCCGCTGATGTGGTTGTCTTTCTCTGACTTTTTTTTTTTTTAGTTGCAAGCACAATTCAATATGTATTTAATTAAAAAAACAAAGCTTCAGACAAAAAAAAAAAAGTCTAGCTTATATGTTAATGACTGTCAATGTGAGAGATCATTTTGCATTGTAAATTTGATTAATAAACCACAAAGTAAAACTTCCTACTACTGAATCACTATTGGTTTAATGGGACTCATCCAGAGATACCTCTTTACTTCTTTCCAATATTTCTGCTTTCCTGCATTATTTAAGTCTCTGAAGAAAATTGTAGAAGTCACATTTCAGGCATTGCCCCAGAGTTATCTTTCCAGAAATAGAATCCAAGTTTAGATTTTATATAATGGTAGTAAATTTCTGTCACTATGATGGTAGGAATTGGCCTCATTCTCTTACAACACCACACACAGACACACACACACACGTAGACATACATCCCCCTATCAACCCCCATACACACGCAAGGGCAGAGGAGAGGGAGAAAGAGAGAGAAACGCTTGGTCAGATAAAACCAAATCAGGAACAAATGCACTTACATATTGATAAATTACAGGCATTAGGAATTAACAGGAATCTAAACTTTATTCTGTGACTGATAATCAGTCACAGTCTGAGCAGAAAACAGCATAGTCAGATTAAGACACCATGAGAAGATTTTACTAAAAAGGCGGATTTTATAGATACAGGAAGGCGACTGGGAAATCACACGAGATGGGGGTGATTCCTGTGCTATGAGATGGGCTGATAGTAACCTACGCCCGATGGGCAGAAGAAAGGCTCTGCTATCTGAACTAGAAATAGAGAGGGCCGTGGGGAGTCCCACCGTACAGGAACTGAGTTACTCTGCAGCAGATGCGGCCAGCAGGAGGTAGGTGACTAAGCAGAGGGGACGCCAGGCTTCAATCAACCACACTGACCTCGCTTTTCTCTCCTTTCAGCGTCTTGATAGGGCTTCCTACTGCCCAGACACAAAAAGAAGACAGAAGGTAAGGAAAAGCCTGGATGTCATCCAAACAGGTTAATTTTTGGAGTTCAGAGAGCAGGGCAGAGAAGTGGGAAGAGTCTTCTCAGAGGCATGGGGCAGAAAGTAAAGATGATAAGGAGAATTAACCTTAGCTTGTATAAGATAGAACTTTAGAAGGAAGTGGTCCTTTTTCTTAAAGATGACTAGGAAACACTATTCTCTGACCTAGGGAAGGTCTAAGAAAGTTTACTTCTCTGCCATCCAAAGTACTGGGTTGGAAAAAATGATCTTCAAGTAAACGAACAAGTGGATGAAAATAAATATTATAAATGGGGTTGATAAAGCTCTGGTACATTTCAATGTGGTGCCTAAATTCATATATGTGGCATAAATACACTAACAGCTCTAGATTGGTAAAACTCCACAAATTTTGAACCATCTATGAAAAACTTTCACAAATTGGAAGGCAGAAGACTCCTACCTAAAGAAAGACAAATGGTTCCTGCAGAAAATGCAATCACAATAAAAATAAGTAAAATCCACTTCTATTTCATTATTACACAGAATATGATGTGTTCTGGGAAATATTGTCATATAATGTAATGGCTAAATATTGCCTATGGGCACTCAAGGTCTTTCTCACCATGACCATACAGTAGGGGCTGAGAATTTACTAAAGAAACTGGTTTTAAAATAAATAAATCAAAATTAATATCTCAATCATATGTAATGGAAATAAAAGGAAATGTTACCTGTAACTAAAGAGGCATATGTTAAAATGGAATAAGCTACAGGTTTCAGCAATCTTCTATACCACTCTACACTTTGAAAGGCTATTATGCAGCCTTAAGTATCAATAGAAAAACTCAGCCCTGTGCTTTTGGAAAACAGGAAGTCCTGCAAGTATCACGTTGCTAGACATTTTAAGATTACACAATAATTGTATTATTAAAAATCTATATGTGTTATTTTAAATCTAGGCTCTCACTGGAGTGAGATATTGGTTCATTTTTGCTTTTGAATTTCAAGCATATTTCAAACGTACTAAATATTAAAGAAAATGATATCCTCATTTTCTTATATGTACTAGATGTTTTTCCAGACTATATTTATGAAGGAATGTTTCAAAATGTCTAATATTGGATAACTTGATCATGATTCTTAGAATGAATTTGTATTGTTAATTGTGAAAAGTATCCACTAAATTGTGAACATTTTTAGCAAGTTCCATATTACTGAGATTAATCAATAAATGATAGTGAAATCGACAGTAAAAAAGGTTTTTGACTCTGTCTAAAATAATCTACTCACCTATCAAGTTTAAAATTAGGTAAGCTCTGATGCAGCTTTGAGGATTTCCAAATATTAGAAAGATTATGCTAATGAGGAGTTATGAATGTCACATAAAAGACTTTTGGCATTTTTATACATAGCTTGATAATAGAATTGAATTCCTTCTTCAATAAGGACATAAATTCTACTAGTTTTTAGAGGATCACATGACATTCCGGGATTCTGGGGAAATTCCTGGAGACACACTCAGTAGCCTAAATAAAGTCTGCAAATTAGGCCCATTAGCGGTGTGGAGCTACTCACTAGGAGAGCTAATGCCCACCCACATTCCCATTCAGATCCCAGGCAAGACGCTTTGGTGGAACAAGTGATTACAGGAACAGTTCTGTCAATTTAGAGACATATTCATCATGAAAGGCAAGGTCTGATCTTACCAACACATGTTATCTTACTCAAACGGCATATCAATGATCTTTTAATGTGATCATGATTGTATTTGTTATTAAAGCTCATAAAAATTGGGAAGTAGTAACAAACAGACTATCACTGATGCGGTATGTGCAACGGGAAATGTCCTTGGTTGTTAAACTCTCGTATTAGAAAAGAGACATGAAGAAATAAACTGAGTGTGGTATGTGTTGTGTGTTGCCCATGAGAGACTGGTGTCCTCAGCAGCATGATCAGGGAGACAAGCTAATGTCATTCTCTGCATATGGCATTGAAGAATGAGGGCTATGCATGAAAGGAATTAGGGAAATGAAATCATCAAAATAAAAGTTAGTTCTGTCTTTGGTGTCTAATTAGTGTCATGATGCTGGTGGTGTCAAATAAATTTCACTGAGGTGGAGTATAGCTCTTATCTCTATTACAGTTTCCCCAAATACTTCCCTGGCTTCACTCTGATAAAAGAAATGTGCATGAAAATAAGGTGTGCTACTTTTTTTAATCAGGGCTTGAAAAGCCAATGTGAGGTTGGCCACACTCTCTTCCCATTTCTACTGCTCTAGAGAAGTGGAAGCCTGTTGAAAAAGCAGCCTGGGCCTCTGGTCGGCTGCAATTAGCAGAAGCCCCTGCTCTCTGTTGTAAAGGCAGCCTAAGTTAAAAAGGGTCTCTTCTTTGTTAAGCCTGTGAGATTCAAAGACTATCATCTGACCCTACCACACCCTACTTACATTTGCTTTTCCAATAACATATGATGTTAACTATTTTGTCAACTGCTCATTTTCCACCTGTATATCTTTTTGATGAGATGCTTGTAAAGATTTCTATCCCATTTTATACTTGGATGACTCCTTTTCTTACTGTTGGGTTTTATGAGTTCTTTGTATATTTTTAATAACAGTCATTTGTCAGATATTTCTTTTGCAAATATTTTCTCCTGCTCTGTGATGTGCCTTTTTATTCTCTTGACAGTTTCTTTTACAGAGCAGAAAATTTCAGTTTTAATAAAGTCCAGCTTATTAATTTTTTTGGTGAATCATACCTATGGTATGGAATCTAAAAAGTCATGAGTCAACTCAAAGTCATCTGGGTTATCCCCCGTTATTTCCTAGGAGTTTTATTATTGAGTTTAAATTTAGACCTGTGATCCACTTTGAGTTAATTTTTCTGAAAAGTATAAAATCAACATCTACACTCATATTTTTGCATGTGGATGTCCAGTGAGTACAGCACCATTTGTTGATAAGACTATCTTTGGTCCACTGTTTTGTGTTAGCTCTTCTGTCAACGATCAGTTGACAATATTTAGGGAGATCTGTTTCTGGACTCTCTATTCCCTTTCATTGATCGATGTAAATTTTTTTTTTTTTTTTTTTTTTTTGGCCTTTTCCAAATAACACACTGTCTTGACTACTGAATCATATGTACTACCATGTAACTTGGCCCACCATAGCTAGTGTTCAGTGCTTCCTTTTATGCACAACCACAGCCAGCAGGAAGCTACCAGAGAATATGCACCAGTGAAATAAGGGTGTAAATAAAAAAAGATATGCAATCCATGAAACAGAACATCCAGCCAAGGATCCTAACAGCAAATGCCAGCTCTAGTGAGCATGTTATTTTGAAAAGGGTGTGACTGTGGTGAAAGAGTTGCCACAAATCATGAAACAAAAGCAGCCAGCACTGACAGGTCATTTAAAATGTTTAAATATTTGTAATACAGGAGTTATTAAGAAATAATTTTTAGGCAGCTAGAAATGGTGAAAGTTCTTGTGGAATTATCCTTTAATAAAAATCAGCCCCCTAACCATTTCTTCCCTAACAGAAAGCAGCCTGAGAAGTCAGGCATAGATATGCAAACTAGGAGCCTTTATATGTAAAGGCTGGCAGCTATACTTGGAAGCCAGGTACATTCAATATGGCATCTCTTCCTCTCCTTTTCTTGCCACATTTATCGGTATCATGGCAGCCTCCAGGTAAAACCACGTGTAAAGGCATCATGGCCCCAGGAAGGGGCCATTTGGAATGGAATGTGCATTTGCATAATAAAAGATTAGGGTGGGAGGGCCAATCTTTTCACCACTATGTAGATGACACACCGGGTGAAACCAATCCCCTGGACCCTCTGTAAACCAATTACCTCCTCCTCTAGCCTCTATACAAAACAGACTGCCTTCCTCAGCAAACTGGAGACTCTCTTTTGGGCAACTCTCTTTCTCAGCATGGGGAAGCTTTTTCTCTCTCTCTTATTATTTTCCATTAAACTTTCCACTCCTAAATCCACTCCTCATCTGCTCCTAAATCCTCGTATGTGCCCATTTCCTGAATTCTTTCTCTACCCAAACCAAGAACCAGCAAACATACCCCAGACAACAGTTTCTAAGTGATTGTCAATTCTTGCAAAGTATTTTATCAGCGGATAAATGTTAAACTAACAAAAGAAAAATCAAAAATCAAATTTATTAATTTAAGTAAAAAATGTAAGTTGTAAAATAAAGGAAACAATCATAGTAGACCACATGGTCAAACAGAGCATGATAATGCATGCAATAATAACGTGAAACCATGAAACCACATATTGTGATAGGGCTGAATTTTAGATGGATGAGAAAGTAAAGGTGAGAGATGGCTGTATAAACAAGATGCATCCTTCAAGCACTAAAGGCCAAAAAATAAATGCATATTGTCTAAAGTGGGTACTGTAAGGAATTAAATTATAAACATTGTTTAAAATATAAGGGTAAAAATAAAGCAGTGAAAGTCACTAACTCTGGGGAACAGACTGTGGCCCGAGAATATGGGTTTCAAAAGGGACTTGGTTTTGATATAAGACTTTTAGTACTATATGATTTTTAAAAAATCAATGCATTCATGACAGAACTTTGTTTGACATTTAAATTATTAGTCACGTTTCTGCAATTGTACCACCTGAAAATATGTTCACAGCAAAATTTTGGCATAACCAAAAGCACATCTGGAAGTTACATTTCTCAATAAGCTAAAAATAGGACTTAGGGTTAACCTGAAGTGTGTTAGCAGTTCTCTGAGAAGGGTGGATTAGAGTGCTCCTAAATAATGCTGAAGTGTTTACAATTCAAACACACCTGAGGCATCTCTTCACATCCTGTTTTCCTGTAACTCTTGAGATCTCCTGGGCCCTTGTGTGTCATCTGGGTTGGAGGATTATCCATCCCTTCTTTCTAAAACATGCTCTAGAAAATGTCTTAGGAAAAACACTATCTAATGTCATTTATAAGCTATTCAAAATTTTAGTAAAATATCAATGCAAAGACTTTCTGAATGCCTGCCACATGACACCTTAGTCTACCAAAATCTATAAAAATTACATCTTAAAATCATTTTCTGTTTTCACCGACAGGACCATATTTCTTTTGCAGTTGAATAGTTTGCAATGCCAGATGTAGGGATGTCAATATTTAATGGATAAAAATATATTTTATAAATAAGCCCACTGGGATCACTTCTAAAGGCTAACCAGGATCTACTGAGTTCTGTAAATAATATTATTTGTTATTCTCATGCCATAATTTCAGAAATGACTTATTCCTAAGCATGTACAATGATTTTAGGGTTGGAAATATGCAACTAGCAAGGTCCATTAAACCACAGTTTTGGTGTTGTTCAAGCAAAGGACTAGGGAGTCAGAGATGGTGGTAACTACTCCTAATTAGGAAGGCCATGAACACTTCTTCTGATGCTATTAAAAAGATCAAAGTAGGAATGAAGACAGAAAATAATAGGTGAAAAAGCATGAAACTGTTAAAAGGGATGATCTTGAGTTATATTCAAATAATTATGAAGAGCTCACCATGTTTGGAATAAATGACGTATGAGGTGGAGTGACAGGGAATAAAGTAGTTTAAGTGAATGTATTAAGCACCTATTGTGGTTAGATTCACTCAATGCACTTTGTATGACAACTCATTGAGTTGGGACCAGATTGTAATACTTTCTTAGAAAAAGACTCCAAAAACTTTTGATGGGGAAAAGTGATGTAAAAGATTCATTTTAGGAAAAATAATGTTAGTGATAGTCTTGAGAAAAGAATAAGTATGAGAAATATGGGCAATGTGTGCTTCAAATAAAAAAATTGCAAATCATTGTTAATACATTTGACTTATGAAACTTTTAATTAGTGAAGGAAAAAATGACTTAATATAGAGGATATCAAGAAAGAAGGCAGAATGAAAATTAAAATGCCTTACATTGTTGCAGTGAACATACACATGCATGTATCTTTATGACAGAATGATTTATATTCCTTTGATTATATACTCAATAATGGGATCATTGAGTCAAGCTATTTCTGCTTCTAGATCTTTTCTACAAGTAAGAATGATTATCTGAGGAATAGTCACACTACTTTCCACAATAGTTTATTTAATTTACATTCCAACCAACAGTGCATAAATGTTCCTGCAGCCTCACCAGCATCAATGTTCCTACATAAATGTTTCTCTGTAGCCTCACCAGCAACTGTTGTTTTTTGACTTTTTAATAATAGCCATTCTAACTGGTGTGAGATGGTATCTCATTGTGGTTTTCATTTGCATTTCTCTAATGATCAGCAGCACTATTAACAATAGCAAAGATATGGAATCAACCTAAATCCCATCAATGGTACACTGGATAAAGAAAATGTGGTACATATATACCATGGAATACTACGCAGTCACAAAAAGGAAAAAGACCATGTCCTTTAAAGCAACATGGATCGAGCTGGAGAACATTATTCTTAGCAAACTAACTGAGGAACAGAAAACCAAATACTGCACATTCTCACTTACAAGTGAGAGCTAAATAATAACAGATGGCCACAAAGAGGGGAATAACAGACAATGGGACATGCTTGAGAGTAGAGTGTGGGAGGAGAGAGGGGATCCGAAAAATTAACTATTGGGTACTAGGCTTAGTACCAGGGTGACAAAATAATCTGTAGAACAAACCCCCATGCACGAGTTTACCTATATAACACACCTGCACATATACCCCTGAACCTAAAAAAAAAGTTTTAAAAAATAAACACTCTACAGTAAAATCAAAGATAACTATAAACGTAATTTTTTGGCAAATGAGTTAAATTACTGAATAGTGTTTAGCAAAAATTTACAAAAACTATATTTTTAACTTTGACTTTAAGGATAATTTAGCAGACTACATATTACTGATAGCAAGAGAGATTACTATTCTGAGATTCTAACCTTTAGGCATTCTTATTTGTAGAAAAGTATTAAAGGTAATAATAAAATAAAATAATTTATTTAAAGGAATTTTTAGTATATATTGCAAAGTGAGGTATCTCTTTACAAATAGCTACTGTACTAAGTTGTGTATATCTATGTTTACATTTATAGGTCTTGTTTTTCTAAGGCTATAATGAATATAGTTAATAAATAATATTACTTTTGCTTAAAAAGTGAGTCATAAAAATAGTTAATTGTTTGGAAAACATTCTTATGCATGTATCTACATTGTTCTCTTTTCCTGTGCTCTTCATTTATTTATGGAAATCTGAATTCATCTTATATCATTTGCCTTCCATTTGAAGAGTTTCCTTCAACATTTCCTGTACTGTGGGTCTGCAGGTGATGACTCCTTTTTGTTTTCATCAGAACAAAGTTTTGTAAATCTGAACAAGTCTTTTATTTGGTCCTTATTTCAAAAGATAATATTTCCTGGATACAGATATCTAAAATAGACTTTTTGTTTCTTGTTTTCTATGAGTGGAAAGTGCTGCTCTCCCTTCCATTGCTTTTGATGCATCATCTGCTAACATTCCTGTTTTTATTTCACAGTATGTTACAAATGTGTCTTCTATCATTGATTTTCTTTAAGATTTTTTTTAACACTGGATTTGAAAAATCATATCATCCCCCTTGGTGTAATTGTCACCCTGTCCTTTTCACTTTCCTCCTCCTCCCCTTCCTCCTCCTTCTGTGCTTAGGGTTCATTGAACTGCTTGAATCTAAGCATTTACAATACTCTTCAAGTCGGGGGAATTTGCAGTTGTCACTTCTCCAATTGTTTTTTCTTATTCTCCCTTTGGGCAAGCCAATTATTTTTCATTATATTTAATAATATTTTCCCCTGATTCTCTAGTTTTTTGTTTTGTATTGTTTCCCCTTGGCTTCTGCTATGTGTTCATATTCATTAATCCTTTTTCTTTTCTGCAATGTTGAATGTGCATTTGCCCTATCCAGTTTATTTATTTCAAATATTGTCATTTTTTTCTTAGTTTTATTCTTATTTATTTCTAATGAAAATGCCTCTATTTAATTTGAGGACATAAATAATGAATTATAATAACTTTTAAATTCCTTGTTTTCCACTTCTCACATCTGTGTCATTTGGAGGACTGTTTCGACAGATTGTTATTGATTCATTGGCATGGATCATATTTTCCTTTTTCTTTGCCTGCCTTGTAAAGTTTGATTGGTTGTCACAGGTGGTGCATTTTATCTTGTTGAGTAATAAATATGTTTGTGTGCATATATATGTGTGTGTAGACAGATATGATAGACAGATAGATACATAGATAGATAGATAGATGATAGATAAATGATAGATAGTTTTGCTTATTTCTGGCATGAAGTTAAGTTACTTGATCACTGTTCATTTTGCTTTTAACATTTTTAGGTGTGATTTGATCTGTGCTTCGTCTAAGGCTTACTTGTTGCTCACAACTGCAGTCAGAATCTTCTAAATATTCTACCAATGGTACATAATTTAAGAAGTTTTCTAGCCTTGATATTGGAAACAAGAAGTATTCCATATCCTGTATAGCCCAAGGTGTTGTTACCTTTTATTCTTCCACATGCTTTTATCACATGAATATATCAATCAGCAATCTTTCAAATGCCCGTGGGAGGGGAGACAGTATATCCCAAAAGTTATGTGATACTCTATTCTAGATCTAATTGCCATGGTCTTCCTGGAATCTTAGCTCCGTCGCCTCAACCCAGGAGTCTTCAGGGCTCTCTCCAAGTTCTCTTCCCAATGCTGCAGTCTGGAAACTTGCTCAAAGGCAATAAGTTGAAGAAGCCCTTTCAGATTAGTCTTGTTTGTTCTCCATCTATCAGGAATCACTGCCCCTCAATGCCTGATGTCTTGTGGATGTTGAAAACAGTTGACATTTCTGTTATTCAAACTTTTGTTTGTTTATTTCTATTGGAAGGGAAATTCTGGCCCCTATTACTTTATCTTGGCTAGCGAAAGTAGTTCAAAAATATCTGTTTATTCAGCTGTTTATTTACAAGATGACACAATGAATAGAAAATAGTACTTTACGGTGAAGATTGTGTCTCATAAATGTAGCAATATAAGACAATACTATCACAGAAGGTTAGGTGCTTGCAAATGAAATTGTGCTAGTGAAATGTTTTTACCTACTGCATAAAGTAGTACTATTAACTCTAAATTAATTTTAAAGATGATTTTTATATTCCCAGAGAAATTGCTAAAATAAAAACAAACATTAAAGAAATTTAGCCAATAAAAGAAATGTAATTAAATACTAAAACTATCAATCAATCAAAGAGAAGGCAAGACATCTAAAACAAACCAAAAATAAATGGGACAAAATAGTAAAACTGGATATTAAGTCTCAAAATAACAATTAAATTAACTAAATATGGATAAATATGTCAATTATGAAACAGAGATTGTCACTTGATTTACAAAACAAGACCACCTGTAAACTAACTACAGAAGATATATTTTAAAAATAAGGACATTGAAAGTAAAATGGTGAAAAAGTATTGAACATAAAAAGATGTTAGTGGTTACATCAAAATCCAGTCAAAATAAATACCCAGATTAGAACGGCTGGCAGAAATGAAAACAAACATTTCAAAAAGATAAAAGCACTAATTCAGAAGACATGGTAATACATATATGTTCATATATTAGTAAAACTATTTAACATATGGAACAAATACTAACAGGTAAGCAAATGAATATGTATTTTTAGACAGTATTAATTCAACTCATTTGGGGGGAAATGAGAAGGAAAAGCTGGGCAATTTCAAGTTGAATGATATATTAATGAAAATATTCTTATTTTGCCAGAGTAAGCATGACTTGGTGTACATAATTTGAAAGTAATTGAGCAATATACAATCTAATTAAATTTTGACATCCAACGATTGAACAATTCAACTCCAGTTTAATGGCATTAGAACTTGTTCAAAGATTTTTATTGCAGCACTCTTTTGTAGTAGAATTCAGAAATAACAAAAATAGTCATCTCTAGGAGAATGAATGAATAAATCGCATTATCATTAATGTCATAGAACAGTTGAAATTAATGAACTGGCAATTTTATATAGACACATTTCAAAGTCAAGTGTTGATCAAGAAACAAGTCACCAGATTATACTTTAAATACCACAGTTTCAATATAAAGTTAATAAAAACACTTGTATATAAGATATACACATCTATTATTAATGAATATATAAGGAATAGCATTTAAAATTAACAACATTTAGAAATAAACATCCTAAGTAAAGAAGAATGATGCTTGGGAGAGTGTGAAAGGGAGTGGAACAGAATGTCGGAAGAATTTTTTAAAGTATTTTGACTGTGTCTGTAAAATTTGAAATTTTTATTAAAGAAAACAGATTTAGTTAAATATGTTAAATTTTAATATTATTTTTAATTCTAGGTAGAGTATACATGAGTGTTTGTTATAATTTCACCCTCACTATGGGAAAATTAAAACTTTTTTCAAATTAACATGAAAAATAACAAATGCACACATCTCAGCATAATCAGAAAAAAAACTAAAGATAAAAGCATTGTATCATCCTTAGGATCAAAAGCAATAACTTTGCAAATGTGCACAGAACGAGATATGCTATCATTCTTCATCACTTCTGTCTCACAATGTAACAACTATTTAAGAAGACTGGCTTAGCTATTTTAAAAGAGTGTTTTTTTGTTTTTTTCTCCTAGAAAAAAAAATACTATTACCTTTTTTTCCTGGGTTTACTTGGTGTATTAAATTCTTTTTTAAATTTTATATTTCCTTAAGGTGATATTTGGTTACATGAGTAACTTCTTTAGTGGAGATTTGTGAGATCCTGGTGCACCCATCACTTGATCAGTATACACTGAACCATACTTGTTGTCTTTTATCCCTCATCCCCCTCTACTCTTCCCAAAATATATTGTGTCATTCTTATGCCTTTGGGTCCTCATACCTTAGGTCCCATATATTAGTGAGAACATACAATGTTTGATTTTCCATTACTGAGTTATTTCACTTAGAATAATAGTCTCTAATCCATTGCAAATGCTGTTAATTCATACCTTTTTATGACTGAGTAGTATTCCATCATATATATATATCCATTATATATATATCCATTATATATATATATCCATTATATATATATATCCATTATATATATATCCATCCATTTTTTTAATATATATATATATATATATAAAATCACAGTTTCTTTATCCACTCATTGGTCAGTGGGCATCGGAGTTGGTTCTATGATTTTGCTATTGTGAATTGTGCTGCTGTAAACATGTGTGTTCAAGTATCGTTTTCAAATTATGACTAAACGAATGGTTTAACTATTTAAAAAGAATGATTATCATCAAATGAATTTGGTGATAATACATGACATGTGATAATTATAATGATCATAATTTTAAAACAGAAATCAGTCAATACTTTCAGAGAGAGAATATACAAATGCAATTTAGACTATAACAGTCTAGACTTATATCTTACAGCATGTTAACATGTGGGGAAAATGGTCTCTTGTGTGGTTATTTAGAAAGGGAAACTTTTAAAGAAAGAAGCGTAAATGTGGGCATATTCTCATCTCTTACTCAATGTAATTAAAGTGAACATATTGAAGCCACATACTATAATTTTATTTTATTTTTTAATTTTTGTAAGAGATGAGGTCTCACCCTGTTGCCCAGGCTGCTCATGAACTCCTGAGCTCAAGCAATACTCTCACCTCGGCATTTCAAAGTGCTGAGATTACATTCGTGATTCACCATGGCCAGCCAAGAATTTTAAAAGTAAACTTGTATTAAATTAAAGTTGAAGAAAAAAATATGGCTTTAAAATGTACAGTTGCACAAAAATTTGTGTATTAATAGTTTCGGAATTCCAGAAATAAAAATTCTTTTTTGAAAATGTTCTCAATAATAAATATTTATCCAACTTTATGAAAAATGGCACATTATTTTCAAAATCTGCCAAAGGTCATAGGAAAGACAACAAATTTTAAATGTCTTATTTTTTAAGAGATAATAATATTTTATTTTACATTAGTTGATTTTTGCAAGCATAGTGATCTCTACTCAATACTGCTTGTATTTAACCCATCTTCTATTCTCTAGCTAGTGAGGGCGCAAAGGTCTGTTGCCATCCATGAGCTCTGGGAATTGTCTGAATTATAGCTCCCTCATAATTATTTTCCAGGAACATTTTCTTAGTTCTCCCTTGTAGAATTTCACTGTATGCATGCCAAAGGCTCAAGGCCAAACTTATGAACATTTTTGGAACACTTCTTCTCCGCATTTTCTTCTTTTCCCTTAACTTTGTGCTCTATCTGCTCCGCTCAGCAAGATTGCCAGTTTTGATTCCAGTCCCTCCGCCTTTAGCCACTGTGTAGAACTGTCCTTGGCCAAAAAGTCTGGGGAAAATGTTGAGCTTACTTTGTTAGCTTCCTGTCTCTTAAGAATCATAGCCTTACACTGCCTATTGTCTGATATAAGAAAAATGTTTCCAATATTTTGTTCAATTTTGAAGACATTTTAATAGAAATATCATTCTGAACTCTGCACACTCAGAGCCAGAAGCTAAATTTATCTCTCATTTTTATAGGGTAGATATACCAGCAATACAATCATGTAGAACACACTGATGATTCTATGTTTATTCTCCATCCTCCCCTTAGACAGAAATACTAGCAATACTATAAATTACCAAGTAAGAAGAAAAACATTTTTGTGTATTATATGCAGAAAAACACTTTAAAGCTCTCACTGAAAAATGTTTCTGTACTTGCAGATGAAAATGAGGCTTAAACACACACTCACATACAAGCATGCACACACACACGTGCACACATGCAAACACACAAAGTCTTGTAAACAGTATGTCTATAAGCCCCAAAATTTGTTTCAATCCCAGATGATGAACTTGCAGTACACAAAATTTTTGGTAATTTCCAATAACTCATGTAGAATCAAGTATAAAAATGAGAAAAGTAAAATATAAGAAGATATTTGAAGACTTTGAAAAAATCAGATGTCATATTTTCTATAATGATATGACTATTTATGTAAATTATTTTAAAGACCCAAAAGGACTTAGGGGAATGTTTGTCTTCACATTATGCCATTTGTTAGACACACTATGAATCATAATAGAAAGTGTGATTTTATGGTGGAAAAGTATTCAGTTTGTTACAAATGATAAAGTATTAGAGTATAATTTGTGTAATTAAATTGCGTTAACATAATAACCAGCAAGAGGGTAAAATGAAAAGGCAACGAAAAATAAAAAGCTAAAGAACTAGAGAATGCCTTCCATGAAAGAAAGCACACTAAGGAGTAAAATACACAATTCTAATAGAAAATTTTCAAGAATAAAATACAAATGAACCTAAAGAGATATAAAACTTAGTAGATATGCAGCAATTACAATGATCTAGAAACATCATTGAAGTATCAAGAATGATATATCAAGACAATAAATTCACAAGAAAGTTGTAAAGATAAAAAGGTTTTCTATCTAGAGAAAAATATTAGTGAATTTTTGGAAGACAGAAAGCCGTATACTCTGCTCATTCTTCTGTTCCAGCATTGACCAACTGCCTTGGCTAAGTCTCAATTCTCAGTGTCTCAGATGACAAAGACAACAGGGAAAAGAAAGCTTCAAATCATCAAGACTTCCTGTGGTTTTCACCCTTAAATCTTAGTCCATTAGTCTTGGGTGATTTTCTAATTTCATAAGGTATTTAATTGCATGATAATTTTCTGTAAAGATTTTATTGATATATACCATTTATGAAAAACAAAGCTTAAATCATAAATACACTGCAGCAGAAATTTTTCACAATGTGGTAACAGCCATGTAATCATCACTGAGATCAGTAACATGAAACTTTCTAATTATTTTTGGACATTCTTATTTGATAAAATTTATGTTTCCTGTCATAGGCCTAGAAATGAAAAAATTTCCATGATTGTCACGGGTGTAAGGGGAAAGGAAGTGGTCATAACACAAAACAGAATTTTAAAAGGTTAAGATTTGGATCCACAAATAAGGTTATAGAATTCACCATCAGTTTGATGTTAGATTAGTATTGGTTTTAGTAATAGGTTTAGTAATTGGTTTCATCAGTAATAGGATGAAATAATGATAAGATTTTTCAATTAATAATTGAAAAGTAAATAAACTTGTATTATGGAGTGACATTTCACCAGTCAAGGAAGTTACAGCTGTTATTATACCTTCCTGCTGCATAGTAACTAAAGCATTTCAAAATATGCCCTCAGTGTAAAATAATTATATTTCTCCCTTTCTGCTTTTGTCCTTCTTTCAACTCTTTTCAGTGAATTTAAAATTTTCTTAAAAAATATAATTATTGGTACCTATATAAAGGATCTAGTTAAGTAAGCTACGTATTAGATAGGATAGAGAGCTAGATAGACAAACATCAGACAGAATTTGACACCGCATGTAAGAAAGGAGCTGATTTTGACACAATAAAGTTTAACCCCAATGCAATATATTAAGTAAATTAAACCACCATATATATTAACTCTCACTCATACTAAATGTCACACCTCATATTGCTGGTTACATGAGTATGCTTCAAAATAATAAAAGCTATTACAAGACAGTTCTTATCTAAACTTCAAAGACAAGTGAAGGGAGGAGACCATGTTAGAGTCTTTGTAATGTTTATAGATTTACGTAAATATTTCTGGGAATCAAGAGTTAATAGCAATGGTAGTAGTGTTCAGAATTGAATGTTGTAGCACTCAGAATTTGAGGGTTATATACCCAAAAACATTTAAAAACTTTATTGCAAATTTAACTAGAAAATTCAAAAAGTTGTGTAGGTTTTCCGATACAAGGCTCTAGGGAACTAGATGTTCATTATATAAAACTTGGCTGGTTTTGTTTTTTGGATGTGCCTGAACAAAAGCCAAGTGCTTTAGACAATTTTGTATCAGGAAATAGAACTTTCACAGTAACTCAGTAGTCACAGGTGTGTACTGCTCTTTTGCCAAACTTTCCAATTTTTATAAATATTTAAACGGTACTGTTTTACTCTCTTATTTTAGCAAATGAGATATTTTTCAATGAGGAGAGTAGTTCCCAAATTAATTTCCCCACACTTTTGTGAAATGGTTTATCAAAAATGAATTACAATGTATTTACATTTTATTTGTTAAATCAAGTAAAATGAATCACATATTATAATTTTATTGAATTAAGAAATATACTGAATTGAACCCTTTGGAGTTAAACCATAAAGTTGGGTAAATGATCATGTTATAAAAATAACAAAAGCAGCATCTGTTTGTTATTCCAAGCATAATATACTTATACATCATTTAACATGCCAATAAAATAAAGAAATATGTAAATAGAAATTTCAAAGGCTTCTCTTTTTTCTCCTTAATCCAGTTCCTGGTCCATACTCAAAAGAAAGCATTGTTAAGATTTTCTAATGATGTCCATTATTTAAAATACACATGTATATAAGATTATATAAATGTATATGAATATTATATTTCATGTCCATTGTATTTTTCTTTCATCAACTAGTAACTGATATGGAAGATATGCTATGTTTATGCCATTACCTGTAGGACATTCTGTTCTTTTTAGAGAGTGCACAGTATTAGTATACCATTGGACTGTATACTAATAACTTTTTTCTTCTGTGGATAGACATCTATATTAGTAGTAACCACATTATGCTAAAGACTGTACAGTCAACAATATAGTTATATATACATAGATACATGTTATTATTCCTTAATTTCCATACTCTCTTAATCTCCTTAAAGAAATTCATTTGAATTTCATCTCAAAATATATATTTCTTCTTCTTTTCTACACTTCTACTTGTTTACCTTATTTTGTTTTCTCCAGTTCTATCATTTACCTCAGAAGTAATCCAGTTGGCCTTTTTTCTTTCAGTCTTGCTTTTCTATTCCAGCTCAATACAATTCAGCTCTAAATAAATAATATAAATATTTGAAAATTACTTTCTGACTTAAAACTCACACAGGATCTCCCATTGAATATCATCTCCCAAAAGGGTATATTGGAATTTGAGTTTGTATAGTTGTAATCATGTATTGGTTATGTGCAATATGTGTCTTAATCCAATGACTGATGTCCTTCTAAGAGATAAATTTGGAAAGAGAGGCACAGAGGGACACACACAGAGGCCATGTGAAGAAAGAGACAGAATTTTGAGCCTTGCATCTAGGTGCCAAGGAGTGACTGCAATCTCCAGAAGCTAAGGGCAGGGCATAGAATAGATTTTCCTCAAAATTTCCAGTAGAAACAAACCCTGCAAGCAGCCTGATTTCAGAAATCTAGCACATAAAGCCGTGAAAGAATTAATTTCTGCTTATGCAAGCTAGCTAGTTTGTGGGATTTTGCTGTAGCAGGCCTAAAAACTAACAGAGCCCTTTCTTGTTACGGTGACCATGCATTGCTCTCCTTGCCATGACTGCTGTCCAGCGTCAGCTTCCGTTATTCTCTGTATTAGCCTGTTTTCACGCTGCTTCTAAAGATATACCCTAGACAGGGTAATTTTTAAAGAAAAAGAGGTTTAAGCCGGGCGCGGTGGCTCACGCCTGTCATCCCAGCACTTTAGGAAGACGAGACGGGCGGATCACGAGGTCAGGAGATGGAGACCTTCCTGGCTAACACGGTGAAACCCATCTCTACTAAAAATTCAAATAATTAGCTGGGCGTGATGGCGGGGGCCTGTGGTCCCAGCTACTCGGGAGGCTGAGGCGGGAAAATCACTTGAACCCAGGAGGCAGAGCTTGCAGTGAGCCAAGATCGGGCCACTGCACTCCAGCTTAGGTGACAGAGCAAGACTCCATCTCAAAAAAGAAAAAAAAAGAAAAAAAAAAAGAAGAAAGGAAAGGAGGGAAGGAAGGAAGGAAGGAAGGAAGGAAGGAAGGAAGGAAGGAGGCAGGGAGGGAAGGAGGGAAGGAAGGAAGGAAGAGAAAGAAAGGCAGAGGTTTAATGGACTCATGTTCATGTTCCACGTGGCTGGGGAGGCCTTACAATCATGGCAGAAGGTGAAAGGCACGTCTTACTTGGCAGCAGGCAAGAGAGAATGAGAGCCAAGTGAAAGGGGAAACCCCTTATAAAACTATCAGATTGGGTGAGACTTATTCAGTCCCATGAGAATAATGTGGGGCAAACTTTCCCCATGATTCAATAATCTCCCACCAGGTTTCCCCCCACAACACATGGGAATTATAGGAGCTACAATTTAAGATGAGATTTCGGTGGGGACACAGCCAAACCATTTCATTCTCTCCCTCAGCCCTTCACACCCAGCCACCCTGCTTCTTCTGGGCCTGAAATAAGTCACCTATGCCTTCTTTCTCCCACCCCCTGTCACCACATGTTAACATGCTGTTGTTACATGGCCAAAATGACTCTTTAATTTAGGTCTCCACTTAAGATTGTTGCTTTAGTTAAATCTCTACTACTTCCTAGTTAGATTAGTTTCTTCTTATTTACTACTACTTAATATTAAAGATTTGCTTTTATTCTCCCTGTACTTGTTAGTAAAATATATACAATACACCATCCAAAACCATGTCTGTATTTTCACCATTGAATCAAATATGGAAGGCATGTTTTTGATGGATAGCTATGAATAAAGAGAGTTGATCAAATTATTGGAACGTATGACTATTTCAATAAAATAAATTTCTAAGCAAATGGAATTTGGGTAAAAGAAAGGTATGATCAAATATATATATATTTATTTTACATATATAAAATTATATATATTTATTTATATTTATAAATATATATTTAACAATTTGTGTTTCTCAAATGCTTCTCAAGTTGGGATTTCCTGATTTCAACTCACCCTTATCAACATAGAATATTATGATGTGTTTAAATTTTGTTAAACAAATATATTAACAACTAAAATTTCCATCTTTATGCACTGTTATTTAATGTATGTGTTTCTGTGTCTGAGAAAGTATGTGTTTAATTTTAACAAGTCCAAATTTGACTGGATCCACAAAACTTTGGATAATATGCTAATCTGTTTGTTTCTTTCTCTGTCTCCCTCTCTTTCTCTCTCTATCTCACACACATACACAAACATACATGCAGACATGTATTGCATGTGCATTTTTGCTACAAATAGAATTGTATGTGTAATAAAGATGTTGAAAGTTTAGCTTGTGTTTCTACGGGCAGCCAGGGTTTTTGATAAGAAGTATGCTGCCAATGTAAACTTTTATCTTATTGATAATGATCTATTTTGTTTGTTTTGCTTTATATCAAAAGGTTTTAACATTTTCTCCCTACCCATTTTATGTTGGAATTTCTTAGAAAAATCTTTTAATTTTTGAGACTTGTGCTTTATATCTGAGAAGGACTTCTTCCTTTCAATTCAAGTAAAGAAGAGACCATAGGGTGATCCATATTTTAGAGTTATCATAGACAGCATTTAAAAATCAGTATAATGAATATGTACAAAAGTAATACTTCCAGTTTTCTGAGAAGACTTGTACAACTTTTTCTGTTTTTTACTGTTTTCTTAAACTTATTTAATGCTATTTAAATTGGTATAATTTAAATTAAACTTTCTAAATTTTATTGCTTGTTATTAGGTACGAAATTGACTTTATATAATTGTCTTGTATCCAAAGACTTTTAACAAATTCACTTATTAAATCTATGATAATTAGTGCTTTCTTTTACATTTTCTTGGTAGAAAACTAAGAGTCTGCAAACAATGAAAATTTTGTGTTCTTTCCAAAAATGTTTGCCTTTTATTTCTATTCACTTCTTATTGAACTGGTTAGAACATTTAATACGATGTTTATTATAACTCAGAAATGTTAAGTCTTTGCTATGTCCTTGAACTAACAGGGTCAAAGCTTACAATATTATTATTAACTATAATGTTGACTGCTGGCATATTGAGGAAACACTTCATCTGACCAAGAAAGTCATTTTCTTTCCTGTTTTTTGTGCATTTATTGTGAATAAACATTACAGTTTTAAAATATATTGATATGTCACATGTCTTTTTATTGACTCTGTGATATAGTTTTGAAAAGAGAGATTTCCCTGATTCCCCTCACAGGAAATGCGATGTGGGTGTGGCTTGCCTGTTCTGTCACCGCTGCTGCTCAAACTCCTTAGGGGACAGGGAGCACGCCTCAGACAGGTAAGGAGCCCAAGCTGGCATTTGTTACAGGGTGCCCTTTTAGCCTTTCCCTCCGTGGACGGCTTGAGTGTTAACCAGCTTGTGTTAAACCTGTGGACCTTCTGTCTTTCTGCAAGGGCAGAGGGTCAGTGTATCAGCTTTCTGTATCCCAAGCTCTTGTTCAGTGTCCCAGAAAAATCAGCTCACACATGGACCGGAAGGATGAATGCGGGAGTTTTACTGAATGGTGGAGGAGGCTCTCAGCAGGATGGATGGGGAGCCAGAAGGGAGGGGATGGAGTGGGAAGATGATCGTCCCCGCTGGATCCTGGCCATCCAGTGGCAGAACTCCTCTCTGACCACCCCAGCCAAACTCCTTTCTCTGTTCAGACATGTTCCTCCTCTTTTCTCTTTCTCTGTGGCGTCGTTCTGCTGTCTATCTGCTTGTCTCTGCATCTCCTAGCCTCCTCGTCTTTGTCTGGAGCCTGGGGTTAGGGCTCACATGGGTACAGGAGAAGGGGTGTGGTAGGCCAAAAGGCAACATTTTGGGCATGAAAACAGGAATGCCTGTCTTCATTTAGGACCGTGGATATCCTGACTTGAGGGACCTTGCTGGGAAATCACCCTCTTCTACCCAGTTTTTCCGTGCCTCCTGTTTGAATCAGTTTGGCTGTGTTCCCACCCAAATCTCCTCTTGAATTGTCGTTCCCATAATCTCCACAGGTTTTGAGAGGGATCTGGTGGAGGTAATTCAATCATGGGGCGGTTTCCCCCGTGCTATTCTCCTGATGGTGACTAACCTCTCACGAGGTCTGATGGTTTCCTAAGGGGCTTCCCTATTTGCTAGGCTCTTACTCTTCTCTCTCCTCCTGCCGGTTGAAGAGGTGCCTTCCACTATGATTGCAAGTTTCCTGAGACTTCACCAGCCATGCTGAACCATGAGTCAATTCAACCTCTTTCCTTCATAAATTACCCAGTCTCAGATATGTCTTTATTAGCAGCATGAGAATGAATGAATACATTCTATTAATATAGTAGACTATATCCATTAATTGTAAATATTAAATAAACTTGCATATATTAAATTTAATTTGTTATACATATATACATATATCTGGATAAATTTCATAAAATTACAGCAATAATTTATCCACTATGTTGATGAAAAAATAGAACTATGATTTTTTTGTGGTCACATCTTGTCAAGTTTTGGTGGCAAAGTATGCTGGCATCATGAGGTGAGTTGTGAAATTTTTACTGTTCTATTCTTTAAAGAGATTGCATAAAATTGTTACTATTTTTTTCATGAACATTTGAAAATATATATTGGTGGAGGTTTCCAAACCTCTGGGGTTTTTTGGTAGACTTATTTTTTTTTTTTTTTTGAGACGGAGTCTCGCTCTGTCGCCCAGGCTGGAGTTCAGTGGCGGGATCTCGGCTCACTGCAAGCTCCGCCTCCCAGGTTCACGCCATTCTCCTGCCTCAGCCTCCCGAGTAGCTGGGACTACAGGCGCCCGCCACCTCGCCCGGCTAGTTTTTTGTATTTTTTAGTAGAGATGGGGTTTCACCGTGTTAGCCAGGATGGTCTCGATCTCCTGACCTCGTGATCCACCCGTCTCGGCCTCCCAAAGTGCTGGGATTACAGGCTTGAGCCACGGCGCCCGGCCAACTTATTTTTAATTACACAGTCATTCTGCCATAGATGACAGACAGGAATTTTCCATTTTTTCTTTAGTAAGCTTTGGTAAGTTGTATTTTTTGGGAATGCGTTCATTTCGCCTAATTTTTAAAATTCAAAGAGTCCTTCATATTATGTTTATATTTTAAATTTTCTTTTGTCTTGCTCAGCCTCATGATAGATGTTAATCTATGTTTATAATGTTTAATGAATCAATTTTGTGTCTATTTTTAAATACATATTAACTCCCCATGCATTCATCTATTCATAGGCACATATGAGATATAGATTTTGATATCTCCATATGCATCATCTTATATATAAATGCTAATGTCTAAATATTTCTTTTTCTTATATTGACATAAAGATTCAACAAAACTCCATTAAAATCTTAACTGATTTTTTTTTCCTTTTGGTGGTTATTGATAAGATGATACAACAAAAATGCAAGGGAGTTAAAAATTGAAAGCAGTTTTGAAGGATAACAATGTTGCAGAATATAGTACCAGATATCAATTCATGAAAAATAACAGTAAAATTTTTAAATGCTATTGATAGAAACAAGTATAAATATCAATAAACTTTAGTGGAGAATCTAGAAACACAATCATACCACACAAATAATATCACCTGATTATGACAGATTTGCTCCTGAAATTAGTGGTGAGTAAATGCTTTAAAAAATGCTTAAATTAGATTCCTACTTTGGGAAAAAATTATCTAAATTACTACCTTATACTACACAGAGTTATCAATTTAAAATGAATAGTAGAACAAAATGTTCAGAGTACAATGATAAAGTTTTGAGAAGAAAATGGAGAAGAATATCTCTTCAATTTTCAAGAAGACAAATATTTATTAAGCAGTTAACAAAAACATTGACGTACTAAAATATTTGATTATTTAAACATTAAAATTTTTGAAAATCACAAATGATGACTAAAACGGTAAAAGAACAACAGTTTATTCACAATGAACACATGAATTACCCAAATATTTCTCAACATTATAGGAAATAATTTGTGCTTTTTATATTGTGCATTACTACAAAAGAATGAATATGAATGTGCTGCCACAGTACTGCAACACATGAATGAATCTGACAGTTACAATGATCTACAAGAGAATTCAGATAAGAATAGCATAATCTACTGTATTATGATATTAATTTTAAACACAGGCAAGCCTACTCTGTGTTAGTAGAAGTCAGAGTGGTTATATTTTTGGGAAATTTTCACTGGAAGGAAAATGGGGGGAATTTTTATGGTTCTATAAATACTGTATAGCTTGTAATGGGTTGTATCTTTAAGAAAGTTTTAGTTTATGAATATTATACCTCAATAAAATTTATATATATAGTTAAGTGTGAAAATATTCCATTAGTCTTTTTTTATATGTCTATGGATCCTTCCTAACCAATATATAATTGATATTGACATTTTCCTTTTGTGTCTTCTTGATATCACATTCACTGTGATCTTTTTCCTGCAGTTTTGCTTTGCAGCAGCTGATATTTTTCCCAGAATTTTCTAGCTTCTGGTCATGTCAGGCAAGTCTTTTTACTATACATTTTTATATAAATAAAGAGAAGATTGGACAATGAATAAGATGGATGTGACATGTTATATGCCCCCTTTTCTCTCTACTTTGGATGGCCCATCCAATAGCCACATCCCCTTCTCCTGTGGTGCATCCCTAATGCAGCTTCTTTCACAGTCCTACTTCCCACTGACAGCCCAGTGGAATTCCTTCTCCAGTTGGCAACTCAAAATTCTCATGTCTGGTTTCATCAACTCCTTCACATTTCCCTCCACTGATTTTTCTTTTGCTGTTATAAATAGCTGGCTTGTCTCTTTCTCCCCAATATCTCCCTTTACCTTTTCTATCTGTTTTGTAATCAGTTGACATAGTAAATCCCATATATCAAACTACCTGGTGTAGATTTTGTTTTCTTCACTGGTGATATGTTTTGGCTCTGTCCCCACCCCAATCTCATATTGAATTCCCACGAGTTGTGGGAGGGACTGAGTGGGAGGTAATTGAATTAAGGGGGCAAGTGTTTCTCATGCTGTTCTCATGACAGTGAATAAGTCTCATGAGATCTAATGGCTTTATAAGCTGGAGTTTGCCTGCACAAGCTCTCTTTTAGCCTGCTGCCATCCATGTAAGATGTGACTTGCTCCTCCTTGACTTTTGCCATTATTGTGAGGCCTCCCCAGCCAAGTGGAATTGTAAGTCCCATTAAACCTCTTTCCTTTGTAAAATTCCCAGTCTCAGGTATGTCTTTATCAATAGTGTGAAAACAAATTAGTACAGTAAATTGGTACCATGAGTGGGTTACTGCTGTAGATACCCAAAAATGTGGAAGCGACTTTGGAACTGGATAACACGCAGAGGTTGGAACAGTTTGGAGGGTTCATAAGAAGACAGGGAAATGTAGGAAAGTTTGGATCTCCCTAGAGATTTGTTGTATGACTTTGACCAACATCCTGATAATAATATGGACAATGAAATCCTGGCTGAAGTGATCTCAGATGGAGATGAGGAACTTTTTGAGAACTGGAGCAAAGGTGACTCTTGTTACATTTTAGCAAAGATACTGGTGGCATTTTGCCCCTGACCTAGAGATTTGTGGAACTTCGAACTTGAGAGAGATGACTTAGGGTACCTGGTGGAAGAAATTTCTAAGCAGCAAAGCATTCAAGAAGTGGCATGGGTGCTGTTAAAGGCATTCAGTTTCAAAAGGGAAACAGAATAAAAGTTTTGAAAAATTTCCAGCCTGACAATGTGATAGAAAAGAAAATCTCATTTTCTGAGATGAAATTCAAGCCAGCCGCTGAAATTAACATAAGTAATGAGGAACTGAATATTAATCCCTAAGACAATGAGAAAAATGTCTCCAGGGTATGTCAGAGGTCTTCACAGCAACCCCTCCCATCACAGGTCTGGAGGCCTAGGAGGAAAAAGTGGTTTTGTGCCCTGGACCCAGGGCCCCCATGCTGTGTGCAGCCTAGGGACTCGGTGCCCAGTGTCCTGGTCACTCCAACCATGGCTGAAAGGGGCCAACATATATCTCTGGCCATGGCTTAAGAGGAGGAAAGCCCCAAACCTTGGCATCTTCCATGTGGTGTTGAGCCTGCAAGTGCACAGAAATTAATAGTTGGGGTTTGGGAACCTTCACCTAGATTTCAGATGATATATGGAAATGCCTGGATGTCCAGGCAGAAGTTTGCTGCAGGGCTGGGACACTCATGGAGAACATCTGCTAGGGTAGTGTGTAAGGGAAATGTGGGATTGGAGCCCCCACACAGAGCCCCTACTGGGGCATTGCCTAGTGGAGCTGTGAGAAGAGGGCTGCCATCCTCCAGATCTCAGAATGGTGGATCCACTGACAGCATTCACTGTGTGCCTAGAAAAGCCACAGACACTCAATGCCAGCCCTGGAAAGCAGCCATGAGGGAGTCTGTACCCTGCAAAGCCACAGGGGCAGAGCTACCCAGACCATGGGACCCACCTCTTGCATCAGTATGACCTGGATGTGAGACATGGAGTCAAAGGAAATCATTTTGGAGCTTTAAAATTTCATTGCCCCATCAGATTTCAGGCTTGCATGGGGCCTGTAGTCTCTTTGTTTTGACCAATTTCTCTCATTTAGAATGCCTGTATTTACCCAATGCCTGTACTTTCATTGTATCTAGGAAGTAATTAACTTGCTTTTGATTTTACAGGCTCATAGGCTGAAGGGATTTGCATGATCTCAGATGAGACATTGGACTGTGAACTATTGAGTTAATGCTGAAATGAGTTAAGTCTTTGGAGGATTGTTGGGAATTCATGATTGGTTTTGAAATGTGAGGGCTTGAGATTTGGGAGGGGCCATGGTTGGAATGATATGATTTGGCTTTGTGCCCACCAAAATATTATATTGAATTCCCATTTGTTGTGGGATGACTCATTGAGAAGTAATTGAATCATGGGGACAGGTATTTCCTGTGCTCTTCTCATGATAGTGAATAAGTCTCACAAGATCTGAGGGCTTTATAAGCCAGAGTTTGTCTGCTGTCATTCATGTAAGATGCGACTTGCTCCTCCTTGACTTCCACCATGATTGTGAGGCTTCCTCAGCCATTTGGAACTGTAAGTCTCATTAACCCTCTTTCTTTGGTAAATTGCCCAGTCTCGGGTATGTCGTCATCAGCAGTGTGAAAATGGACTAATACAACTCGGCACTGATCTGTTCAAACTAAAACAATAACAACAGCAACAAGAACAAAAATAAAATATAATGATATATTTAAATTTTCTTGTCTCAGTTACTTTTTTGGGTGAATGGATTAAAGTAGGCTTTGTTTTTTTATTTTTTTTATGTGATAAAGAATTTCCTAAGCAACATTGATTGTATATTTCATTTAAACATTCTATTTCAATTTGTAATCATAATAATATATCATAATCCTCTATCATGTTGAGCTTGTTTCTTTGCTCTCCATTCTTTTCTTTGGGCTACTCTTTATATACTTTCACTGTTACTAAAGCCTTCAATTTAGTATAGTATTATAGGACCTTTTAGTATCTCTTTTTAACAAATGATTCACAACATTTTCTTTAAAGCAGTATTAGCTTTCATCCATTCCTTAATTTTCTATGTGAATTTTAAGAGTAGTATGTCAAATTTTGTGTGAAATTCTGCTGGCATAGCAAAACTTCAAAGATTAATTTGTGTAAGATTGATTATCTTATCCTACTTTGTTTTCATGGAAAAAAATATATATATTCTGCATTTACTCAGGTCTTCTATGTTCTTAAAAATATTATATTTTAAAATAAACATACATCATATTTAATTAAATGGATTCATTCATGGCTTGTATGTTTTCTAGTATACGAGTAGATGGCATAATCTGTTATTTTTCAAATTTGTATATGAGCTTTTTAAATATTTTGATCTAGAATGCAATAATCATACTGAGTACAAATTGTTAGTCAATTTATACAGTCTCTGATATTTTTTCAACATACAGTAGTAATATTGTGTTAGTCAGGGTTTTCTAGAGGGACAGAGTGAATGGAATATATATATATATATATGTAAAGGGGAATATTAAGTATTAAACTCACACAATCACAAGGTCCCACAATACACCATCTGCAGCCTGAGAAACAAGGAGAGCCAGTCCGAGTTCCAAAACTGAAGAACTTGGAGTCCAATGTTCGAGGGCAGGAAGCATCCAGCATGGGAGAAAGATGTAGGCCCGGAGACTAGGCCAGTCTCTCTTTTCACATTTTTCTGCCTGCTTAAAATCTAGCCATGCTGGCAGCTGATTAGATTGTGCCCAACCAGATTAAGGATGGGTCTGCCTTTCCCAGCCTACTAACTACAATGCTAATTTCCCCTCACAGACACACCCAGGATCAATACTTTGTATCTTTCAATCCAATGAAGTTGACACTCAGTATAAATCATCACAAATACCATCTCTGAATAAAAGCAATGTTATTTATTTATTTCCAATTCTTAGGATTTTATTTATTTGTATTGTACCATTGGATCAATCTGAATGTATTGTGCTGAATGGAAGCAGTTATGAGGGCATACTTGTTCTGTTCCTCACATTAACAGAAAAATGTCCATAGGAAGAACTAATTATCAGTTTCTGGATATATTTTATCAGGTTAAACATATTCATATCTCTTTCTAGTTTTCTAGGAAAGCATTTATTTGTTTATTATTCCTGAATAAATGTTGAGTGTAATTATTTTGTTCTATAAGCCTCTTAAATATTATTTTATTGGTTATAAGGTGATAATTTTACTATTTTTTTGTATTTTTATATTTAAAATTTTGAAATATATATTTAACTATTTAAAACAATAAAGCAAATTTAGAAATTTATGAATATCTGTCTTTTTTACATTATAGTGTCACCTAAAAGCAAATTTCGTCTTCAGAAAACAAGAACTAAATCCATGCATCCTTTTAAAATTAGTAAATATAATATGTATATGTATGTTTATGTATGTAACCACTTATTTATTGATGGGCATTTAGGCTGGTTCCATATTTTTGCAATGCAAATTGTACTGCTATAAATGTGTGTGCAAGTGCCCTTTTCATATGATGACTTATCTTCCTCTGGGTAGATACCCAGTAGTGGGATTACTGAGTCAAATGGTAGTTATACTTTTAGTTCTTTGAGGAGTATCCATACTACTTTCCATAGTGGTTGTACTGGTTTACATTCCCACCAGCAGTGTCAAGTGTTCGCTTTTCACCACATTCATGCCAACATCTGTTATTTTTTTTTATCATGGCCATTCTTGCAGGAGTAAGATACTTGCACAGTATCAAACTGTGGTTTTGATTTGCATTTCTCTAATAACAGGTGATGTTGAGCATGTTTATTGGCCATTTACATATTTTTGAAAATGGTCTATTCAGGTCCTTAGCCCACTTTTTCTTTTGGCAATTGGCAGGGCTAGCTGAGATTTTATTTGGGGAAACAACAACAAAAACAACAATTGAATTGTTTTGTAGCTAGAGGCATGGGCAAGGGGAGTACCCCAGGCAGTAAGCTACCCCCATGTGTGAGCTTAGCCCACTTTTTGATGCATTTTTTTTTTCTTGCTGATTTGTTTGAGTTTCTTGCAGAATCTGGATATCGCATAGTTGGTAATATTTTCTGCCACTCCGGGGGTTGTCTATTTTCTCTGCTGATTATTTCTTTTGCTATGCAGAAGCATTTTAGTTCAATTAAATCCCATCTATTTATCTTTGTTTTGGTTGCATTTGCTTTTGGGTTCTTTGCCATGGACTCTTTGTCTAGCCGATGTCTATAAGGTTTTTCCGATGGCTTAGCTGAGTAGGGATACATAGTATAGCACAGTTTCCCTTCAGCACTTTGAAGATATATTTCAATTTTGTATTGTATTTTCCCGAATACCAAGTCATCTGTTAGTCTATTATCCATTTTGGAGGACAGCACAATGTTTTTTTTTTTCAGTATTTTTAACAAGCTTATTAAAATATAAAATTAAATTTATAAAATAATTTAACAAGAATATTAAAAATGAAGATTTTCCTGCCCTCTACATATGGATTTACTTTTATGTTTTCTCTTTGTATTCAGAACTCATTGTTTCTGAGGATTCATTATTTTCTTCACACCTGAATAATTATCAGTAAGAAAGTACCTCCTTTTATTATCCATTCAAATGCCAGTTTCTTCATAATTTCCTCTAGTGTCTCATTCTAGGAATCCTGTTAGATGTTTTCTCAAGCTGTTAAATGTGCTTTCTATTTCCTTTAACATTTTTCACATATTTTAAACACTTCGATATTTGAATTGTGTTCTTTGAGAATTCTCTAAATAATTTAAACTTTCTCTTATATTTTTCCAAACTAGAACTTATTCCAACTACAATTATTTTAATTGTAATAAATATTGTTTCACTTATATAATCAATTTTATCCTTTTTTTCTATCTACATATTATTTTTAAACTTCCACATATATGGTTCTATACTTTCTTATTCTTTCATGTCATCCCATCTCTTCATTTTCTTTTGACATATCTAAAATACATGCCCTAATTCTGTGATTTTTGTAATTTTCTTGTTATTTCCCTGTATTGAGAATTTTGTTAATATGCTAATTCTAGGTGAGACTTTCTAGCTGTTACGAGGAATTCAGATCACCAATCCTATAATTATATTAAAGGTATGAGAAATTAGTTTCTCGGTCATCAGGCAACTAAGTTCAGATCCCAAATTAAATCACTTAGAAGGTAAATATGGATAAAGTTTTAAAATATCCTGTACAAACATAGGGTAGCTAAAGATAATTATTGATGCCTAGGTTTGTGCCATTGTCAACATTAAGGATAGAATATATAACCAAGTCCAGAATAAGATTTCAGAATAAGAGTGAGTATATATGTGTAAACTAAATTAAATTTACTTTAGTACCCATAGTTACTTATTTCAGTAAAAGATTATGATTATGCAAAGGTCATAATGTTTATGCTAAACATTTTAACTGTATACTTTTAATAGAGTTTATTTTCAAATAAATCATGTCCTGTTTTTATTCATGTGTTCATTGTTTGAATATGCTGCACTTTAGTACTTAAAATGATGCCATTATGGATGATGAATGATGCTACTTCATGAAAGCTGGGAAAAGTTATTGAGATGCTACATTTCACATTTTTATTTTATAGACTTAAACAGATGACTTATGCAAAGTCTGATATACAGCTAAGGGGAAAAACAGACTAATGGCAAGAAATATCTTGTGTCAGCAGGACTTGGAAATCACAAGGTGGTAGCCAATTTCATGAAAAGGGTGATGCTTTTTTGCACATTAATTTTGTATCCTGAGACTTTGCTGAAGTTGCTTATCAGCTTAAGGAGATTTTGGGCTGAGACAATGGGGTTTTCTAAATATACAATCATGTCATCTGCAAACAGGGACAATTTGACTTCTTCTTTTCCTAACTGAATACCCTTGATTTCTTTCTCTTGCCTAATTGCCCTAGCCAGAACTTCCAACACTATGTTGAATAGGAGTGGTGAGAGACGGCATCCCTGTCTTGTGCCAGTTTTCAAAGGGAATTTTTCCAGTTTTTGCCCATTCAGTATGATATTGGCTGTGGGTTTGTCATAAATAGCTCTTATTATTTTGAGGTATGTTCCATCAATACCGAATTTATTGAGCATTCTTATACACCAGTAACAGACAAACAGAGAGCCAAATCAGGAATGAACTTCCATTCACAATTGCTTCAAAGAGAATAAAATACCTAGGAATCCAACTTACAAGAGATGTAAAGGACCTCTTCAAGGAGAACTACAAACTACTGCTCAGTGAAATAAAAGAGGACACAAACAAATGGAAGAACAAACCATGCTCATGGATAGGAAGAATCAATATCGTGAAAATGGCCATACTGCCCAAGGTAATTTATAGATTCAATGCCATCCCCATCAAGCTACCAATGACTTTCTTCACAGAATTGGAAAAAACTGCTTTAAAGTTCATATGGAACCAAAAAAGAGCCCGCATCTCCAAGACAATCCTAAGTCAAAAGAACAAAGCTGGAGGCATCACGCTACCTGACTTCAAACTATACTACAAGGCTACAGTAACCAAAACAGCATGGTACTGGTACCAAAACAGAGATATAGACCAATGGAACAGAACAGAGTCCTCAGAAATAATACCACACATCTACAGCCATCTGATCTTTGACAAACCTGAGAGAAACAAGAAATGGGGAAAGGATTCCCTATTTAATAAATGGTGCTGGGAAAATTGGCTAGCCATAAGTAGAAAGCTGAAACTGGATCCTTTCCTTACTCCTTATACGAAAATTAATTCAAGATGGATTAGAGACTTAAATGTTAGACCTAATACCATAAAAATCCTAGAGGAAAACCTAGGTAGTACCATTCAGGACATAGGCATGGGCAAAGACTTCATGTCTAAAACACCAAAAGCAACGGCAGCAAAAGCCAAAATTGACAAATGGGAACTAATTAAACTAAAGAGCTTCTGCACAGCAAAAGAAACTACCATCAGAGTGAACAGGCAACCTACAGAATGGGAGAAAATTTTTGCAATCTACTCATCTGACAAAGGGCTAATATCCAGAACCTACAAAGAACTCAAACAAATTTACAAGAAAAAAACAAACAACCCCATCAAAAAGTGGGCAAAGGATATGAACAGACATTTCTCAAAAGAAGACATTCATACAGCCAACAGACACATGAAAAAATGATCATCATCACTGGCCATCAGAGAAATGCAAATCAAAACCACAATGAGATACCATCTCACACCAGTTAGAATGGTGATCATTAAAAAGTCAGGAAACAACAGGTGCTGGAGAGGATGTGGAGAAATAGGAACGCTTTTACACTGTTGGTGGGATTGTAAACTAGTTCAACCATTATGGAAAACAGTATGGCGATTCCTCAAGGATCTAGAACTAGAAGTACCATATCACCCAGCCATCCCATTACTGGGTATATACCCAAAGGATTATAAATTATGCTGCTATAAAGACACATGCACACGTATGTTTATTGCGGCACTATTCACAATAGCAAAGACTTGGAATCAACCCAAATGTCCATCAGTGACAGATTGGATTAAGAAAATGTGGCACATATACACCATGGAATACTATGCAGCCATAAAAAGGGTGAGTTTGTGTCCTTTGTAGGGACATGGATGCAGCTGGAAACCATCATTCTTAGCAAACTATCACAAGAACAGAAAACCAAACACCGCATGTTCTCACTCATAGGTGGGAACTGAACAATGAGATCACTTGGACTCAGGAAGGGGAACATCACACACCGGGGCCTATCATGGGGAGCGGGGAGGGGGGAGGGATTGCATTGGGAGTTATACCTGATGTAAATGACGAGTTGATGGGTGCAGCACACCAACATGGCACAAGTATACATATGTAACAAACCTGCACGTTATGCACATGTACCCTACAACTTAAAGTATAATAATAATAAATTAATTAAAAAAAAAAAAAAAAAGAAAAGGGTGATGCAACTTCAAACCTGCCTAAACTTCTTACTCATCTGGAAAATTGTTAACAAGGAACTGGCAATCTAGGAAATAATTTGTATACATGGGTAATGGAAGTATATAAAAATAAAACAAGAGCAGGAAATACCTCTAAAGAAGATTCTAGCTATCTTAACAAGAAAACATAAAAGGTTTCATTTTGCACAGGTATCAATATAAAGGAGATGCCTATCAGTGTATCCTAACTAGGTATAAACATTATTCAGTAATGTTATTTTTTCTTCTTTGTTTTTGTATGTTTCTTTTATTACACCTATAGTATGACTAAATTTACAATCAAAACAAGTCAATGCAAAAAAAAAAGAAAGTTAATACTATCAAACATAATAAATTAAAATGAAATGCTAATGGGACTCGGTATAATAAGAAAACAGGATAGTTTGATGCCAGAAAATATAAAATAAACCTCAAAGCAAATGCAAACTAAAATGTTTAAAGATGTTAGGTAGAGAAATTTTATCTCAAAGTCAGGGCAGTTAAGAGTCACAAGTAGGAAGGAGTTTTAAATTTAAAATCCCACCAAAACCAAAAGTCTAAGGAAATAGTGTAATTCTAATCAATTTTTTTTATTTTGTAAGTAACTAAAGGTGGCATGTGTTTAAAGAGATTTACTATATAAAGCAATACTCTTTAATCTGGACATGATTTCCTTAGAAATATTGATCTTCCCTGTTCATTTAGGGAAGTAATCTAGATAAGTAATCTTTTTATCCTGGACAAACTAAATCATTTAATCTCTTAGCCTGGGCTCAACGGAAAGCAGTACAGAGGCAAAGCCTTGTTTACAAGTCTTTTATTGACAACTGTGGGCCCAGAGGTGGGAATAAGAGTTGGAAGAGAGACGTAAGAAAGAAAGAGAATACAATACAGGATGCATCTTCAATTTGACCCACTGCTAGGGTTACTTTTGGCTGGATCCATGACCACAAGACAGAAGGGGAAAACTATTTGTCTACTGACTTTCGTTCCTCATTGTCTAAAAAGTTTACCCTCTAGAGCATTAACTCTGTTGATTCATAAGTATGGTATAGAACAGTCACCCTCAGAAGCTCACACTGCAGTAACAACAGAGAATCCTTTAATATGGAAGCAAAGAGCACAAAATCCTCCTGTGGCAAAGTGCTGCCATAATTCACATTGGAGATGAAAAGAAGTTGTGTGAAACTAGTCACTGGGCTGCATGGAATAAAAGAGAAAATTGAGGCCACTTATTTAGAAGTGATACAGAAGAGGTATCACTGGACATCTCTGTCCAGTGATCCAGGACACAGCACTATCTCCTGCGCATAGAATTATAGTGAAATTTAGACTACTTTCAGCTTACCAGAGGAATGTTTGATATAACTTGTTGGTCAAATTTATTGGTTAACCTTCACCTGTTCCTTTAGAACTAAATACATTGTCTCCAAATCCAGAGTAGAATCTCAGAAGAATTTTTACCTTGTGACATGGTAATAAAAGTGTGGTTCATAAGCCAACAGCACTGGGTCAAGGTTGGCTGTAAGAAGTGTAGAATTTCAGGCCCATTCCCAGATCTAATAAATCAGTTTTTCATTTTGATAAGCTCCTCAGGTGACTTGTAAATGCATTAAGTTTAGGAAAGCACTCATCCAGGTGGGATCTTTGTCAATTTTACTTTCATTGTTTTGTATGACACCTAGAGGGCTAAATAAATGGAAACAGATCTAGAACTAAGATATCGATCTCTGAATTAATTCACCTCATGAACAACTTATGAAAAAATATACTGAAAGAATTATTCAATTTGTCATTACCCTGGTATCATTAAATGATTATATTATTTTCAGGAAAAAAAAACATTTTTAATGAATCAAGTAAATTAATTTACTGGCCCACTGAAAAATTTGTTTATGTAAATAATACATGTCATTGCAAAAATTTAAGAGGAAGAAAGATGTTAAATAATCACAACCACATCATTTAGATTCAATCTATTTTTTCGCTCTTTAAATTTTATTTGTTTATTTATTTGTTTATTTATTTTTAATTTTTTTTTAAATTATACTTTAAGTTCTGGGATTCACATGCAGAACGTGCAGGTTTGTTACATAGGTATACACGTGCCATGGTGGTTTGCTGCACCCATCAACATGTCATCTACATTAGGTATTTCTCCTAATGCTGTCCTTCCACCAGCCCCCACCCCCTGACAGGCCCCAGTGTTTGACGTTCCCCTCCCTGTGTCCATGTGTTGTCATTGTTTAACTCCCACTTATGAGTGAGAACATGCAGTGTTTGGTTTCTGTTCCTGTGTTAGTTTGTTGCAAAGGACATGAACTCATCCTTTTCTATGGCTGCACAGCTAGAATAACCAGTTTAGAGAAGAACATAAATGACCCGATTGAACTGAAAAATAGCACGAGAACTTCAAGAAGCATACATAAGTATCAACAGCCAAATCAATCAAGTGGAAGAAAGGAGATCAGAGACTGAAGATCAACTTAATGAAATAAAGCATGAAGACAAGATTAGAGAAAAAAGAAAGGAATGAACAAAGCCTCCAAGAAATATGGGACTGTGAAAAGACCAAACCTACATTTGATTGTTGTACCTGAAAGTGATGGAGAGAATGGAACCAAGTTGGAAAACACTCTTCAGGATATTATCCTGGAGAACCTCCCCAACTTATCAAGACAGGCAAACATTCAAATTCAGGAAATACAGGGAACACCACAAAGATACTCCTTGAGAAGAGACACATAGTCATCAGATTCTCAAAGGTTGAAATGAAGGGAAAAATGTTAAGGGCAGCCAGAGAGAAAGGTCGGGTTACCCACAGAGGGAAGCCCATCAGACTAACAGTGAATCTCTCTGCAGAAACCCTACAAGCCAGAATAGAGTGGGGGCCAATATTCAACATCCTTAAAGAAAAGAATTTTCAACCCAGAATTTCATATCCAGGCAAACTAAGCTTCATAAGTGAAGGAGAAATAAAATCCTTTACCGACAAGCAAATGCTGAGAGATTTTGTCACCACTAAGCTTGCCTTACAAGAGCTCTATAAGGAAGCACTAAACATGGAAAAGAAAAACAGGTACCAGCCACTGCAAAAACAAAGCAAAATGTAAAGACGATTGACACTATGAAGAAACTGCACCAACTAACAGGCAAAATACCAGCTAGCATCATGACAGGATCAAATTCACACATTTAAGATTAACAATATTAATTAATATCGTTAATCTTAAATGTAAGTGGGCTAAATGCCCCAGTTAAAAGACAATTGGATAAGGAGTCAAGACCCATTTGTATGCTGTATTCAGGAGACCCATATCATGTGCAAAGACACACACAGGCTCAAAATAAAGGGATGGAGGAATATTTACCAAGCAAATGGAAAGCAAAAATAATTAGGGGTTGCAATCCTACTCTGTGATAAAACAGACAAACACACTCTAAACCAACAAAGATCAAAAAAGACAAAGACAGGCATTGCATAATGGTAAAGGTAACAATGCAACAAGAAGAGCTAACTATCCTAAATGTATATGCACCCAATACAGGAGCACGTGGATTCATAAAGCAAGTTCTTAGAGACTTACAAAGAGACTTAGACTCCCACACAATAATAGTGGGAGACTTTAACACCCCACTGTCAATATTAGACAGATCAATGAGACAGAAAATTAACAAGGATAATCAGGACTTGCACACAACTCTGGATTAAGCAGATGTAATACACTTCTACAGAACTCTCTACCCCAAATCAACAGAATATACATTCTTCTTAGCACCACATCACACTTATTCTAAAACTGACCACATAACTGGAAGTAAAACACTCCTCAGAAAATGCAAAAGAACAGAAATCATAACAAACAGTCTCTTAGACTACAGTGAAATCAAACTAGAACTCAGGATTAAGAAACTCACTCAAAGCCACACAACTGCATGGAAACTGAACAACCTGCTCCTGAATGACTACTGGGTAAATAACAAAATTAAGGCAAAAATAACGAAGTTATTTTTCAAAACCAATGAGAACAAAGACACAATGTACCAGAATCTCTGGAACACAGCTGAAGCAGTGCTTAGAGGGAAATGTATAGCACCAAATGCCCACAGGAGAAAGATCTAAAATCAACACCCTGACATACAATTAAAAGAACTAGAGAAGCAAGAGCAAACAAATTCAAAAGCTAGCAGAAGACAAGAAACAACTAAGATCAGAGCAGAACTGAAAAAGATAAACACATGAAAAACCCTTCAAAAACTCAACAAATCCAGGAGCTGGTCTTTTGAAAAGATCAACAAAATAGATGGACCACTAACCAGACTAATAAAGAAGAAGAGAGAGGAGAATCAAATAGACACAATAAAAAAATGATAAGAGGGAAATTACTACTGATCCCACAGAAATACAAACTACCTTGAGAGAATGCTATAAACATCTCTATGCAAATAAACTAGAAAATCTAGAAGAAACAGTGTATTTTTTAAATATTTATTTTGTATACCTTTATATTTGAATAAAGTTTAAACTAAATAGTAGGATTATTTACAGACTAACTCTCTGAACATACATTCTGTTTTCAAGGTCACTGTCTCCAGTCCCCTATTTCCAGTAATCATCATTCTACCACGAGTTTACTGCATTGATCCTACCACATTCTCACTGTCACTTATACACTAAAATCCTCAAGTTCCTTTTTAATCAGCTTAGATTATGTGGTCTATCATTAAAACTGCTGTGTTTTATCAGGGCCAGATTTAGGGCGAAGTACTTCCCTCAGGTGTAAAGTTTAAAGCATGCCAAATTTAATCTTTTAGTGCAGTATGTTTTTGTTTTTGTTTTTAATTAAACATCCTTTATCATGAAAACATGCTCAGCAAACTATCAACATTTTAGTAATGACAGGTTGGTCCTAATTGGTCCAACTCTTTGCTCTGTGTTATCTTCTCATATCATTCCAAGTGATCTTTTTAAAAATAAAAATTACATCATGATTCTGACCTGCTCACAAGTAGGTAGTAACTTTCAGTTAAACTCAAATGAAATGTCATCCTTGACCACAATAACGAGGGACCACTTGATCCACTCCCACATCTTGTTTTATTTTTCTTCTTCATGTTTTCCTGGAATTTTTTAGAGACCCACTTGTTTGTGCTCCTTGAATGAAATCTGCCAGGTCTTTTCTTAGATTTATGGCTTTTTTTCTTGAACTGCTCTTGTCTCTGCTCCAGAAAATCCATTCAACTTTATTTTTTTCTAAATTTACTGTATCCATGACCCTAACAGTCTTGATTTATTTATATTCTTTATTTAATTACTGTTCTTTATAGCATGTGTCCTTTCATTGAAAAATCATATTTTCATTTTTTATTATCATCTAATAATAGATTTGAGAGCTCTGAGTCTTGTGTTGACAATCACACTTATTTCAAATAAGGATATTAAAGTATATTCTTCAATATTTTATTCACAAAATGCAGTCTTAGTATTATTTTTTATAATTCCATAGACAATATGTTTTGCTTATTTATTTCTTTATCTAATCATCATATGAGAAAAGTCCTCCACTAAACTCCAGCATTCAAGGAAGAATGCTATCATGGTATCTCTTCCAATAGACTTTGTAGTTTCATTGAGGTATGGGAAAATTAGCAGATAATACTAGTTAGACAAGTCATGATTATGTAATGATAGAGGAAGCACAAAGTTATATGTGAAACAGAACATAAAAAGGCAAATATAACCCATAATTAACAGTTCTGAGGCACCTTTCCAGAAACAATAGAAACAGTTAAACATAGGCGTGAAAGGTAGGTAGTGTACCCTCAGGCAAAATGTCTGTGTGTGCAAAGAAGGGAGGACCTGCTTGCAGAGTAAGCGGTATGCATGAAAGCGAAAATTGTATTTAAAAATTTGAGAAGTTGAAATGACTTAAAAGATGTGGAGAAGAGACTGCATACCAAGAAGAAAGCAAGATGATGCAAGATGAGGTTTTATGAGCGGACAAGGTAGATATCACTTAGGGCTTTGTAAATTCGAATACTAAGTATGAATTCTGCCTTAAATGAAAGCTGAAACATTTAGAAATGGCATGATACAATTTGTGTTTTTACATAATTCTACCTGAAGTGCAGCTAATAAATTGGGGAGGAATAAGGCTGAAGAAAATTGCCAGTTAGTATACTATTGCTGTATTCTCTGAGTGACATGTTAGGATGCAGACTGAGTAATAAATACAGTTTAGACAGATACAAGGAAATTGATTGAAGTTTTCTTTTGGATTTAAAGTGTTTGTTGAATATATAACAAATACTGAAGTAATATATGATTTAGGCATTCCTTCTTGATTGAAAGAGAATTTTTCTAAGTGTTAACCAGTAGATATGTCTTTCCCCCATTAGTTTCTCAACTTTTTTTGAGAAACTATATCACAGTTCACTATATCATAAATATACATACCTATATTGTTGTATATATTGTATGAACATAGTTACACTATATTATGATTTCAAAGTGTCTATTTCTTATTGGTTATTAGTTTTTTTCTCTTAAAATCAGAAATGTATTCCAACTTTTCTTAAGTGCACTTATCAACATGATTTCATCACTTTATTCTTCCACCTAAAATAAATATACCTTTATGAATTTCTTTGGGCTAAGAAACACTTTCCTTCAGAAGGAAGCATATATGGCCAAGATATATGATTCCACTAATACTGTGCTGTGTAAAATGTTGAAAAGTTTTGAAGCCATATTCTAAATTTTTATTTAGAAAATAGTAAAACAGTACATTAACATACCTATATTAGTATACCTTATATTAATACACTGATATGGTTTGACTGCATCCCCACCCAAATCTTATCTTGAATTTAACTCCTATAATTTCCATGTGTTGTGGAAGGGACCCGGTAGGATATAATAGAATCACAGGGGCAATTTCCTCCATACTGTTCTCTTGGTAGTGAATTAGTCTCACGAGATGTGATAGTTTTATTGGGGGTTTATTCTTTCACTTGGCTCTCATGCTCCCTTGGCTGCCACCAGGTAAGAGGACATCCCTTGCTCTTCCACCATGATTGTGAGGCCTCCCAGCCATGTGGAACTGTGAGTCCTTTAACCTTTTTTTCTTTATAAATTACCCAGTTTTGGGTATGTCTTTATCAGCAGCATGAAAATGGACTAATACATACAGTAAAATTTTAAGAAAGTGCAGAGTGAAAATGATTCTGTTTGTTTTTATAAATATAAATAACATAATTTGTACCAGTTCCCTATTGCTTTCTTGAAGCATTCTGCTTCTCTAATTTCCTAGTAAAGAAAAAGTGTTCTGCTTTTCTTCCTTGGAATCTTTTAATTATTGACTTTTCTCTTTATAAATGACTTCTCGGTGTTGGCGTTTTTAGTCCTAATCGTCTGCTCTTCTGATTCAATGTCTATTCCCTCCTCCCTAGCCCTTTTGCCAATAACGCTGGTATCTTGTTCCTGTTCTGCATCCCTGATTTAAACATGAAACAAACTCATGAACATTAGCACTTAAATATCTCATAGTCATCTCACAAGTATCATTTCCAAAACCAAATACTTGACTTCCTACTCTCTGCCCCCAGTAAGTATTCTCCCCCTCTGCTTTCCTTGTTATTCTGCATAAAACTACATTGCTCCAATGGTTTACACTAAAATATAGGAGACAATTTGATTCCTCTGTATTTCTCAATATTTCACATTCATGCAACCAGCAAATCACGCCATTTTAAAGTCAAAACTATATCCTAAATTTATCTGTTCACTTTATTTAACTCCCATTACCACTAACACAATCTGTCATCACACTGTCTCACTCATTGCACCTTATGGTAAATCGAATTAAACCTGACCTGAGAAAGCCTCTGTACTTAAATATGTGAGTCATTATGGATGACCCGTATTCTAACTTAATAGGTAGGCAAACTGAAAAGAGAACTTAATGGTATGCTTTTCTAACAATAGCAGTGTTTAAGTCTATTCCAGTAGTCAGATGTCAACCACTCACCCGCAGTCAACTCTTCAAACCATGTTCAAATAAGGCAAATGCAAAAATATAACCAGTCCGGCAGTTTCTGTACTTCGCTTCCACTTTCTGTAATCACGTATCTTTTTCAGTGTATGCATTTTCTCCAGCAGCACAGTTGCTCTAGAGTCTATCTAAATCCGCTGTGATTCTGAGAGCTACCTGATTCCTGAATCGTTTTTTTTTCCCTTGCTCAAATAAACTCTAGTAAATTTAATTTGTTTAAAGTTTTTCTTTTAAAATTTAACAATAATTTATTGAACTTAATTTGTTTCCCTCCTTCTTCTCTTGTTACCACATACAAGCAGAGGCAATTAGATATTGCCAACATAGTGATGATTTCCCAAAAATGTCAGAGTAAAATTTTAACCTTTTGCTGTACCTTCTAAGGCCCTGCATTTTGAAATTCTTGTTTACTTTGCTACATTCCCTTATACTTACTCCATGTGCTACAAAGTTCAGAAAATGCATCCTGTTGAGAACTTACTTTGTAGAATCTATTTAGTTTCTACTATTTAGTCTAGAAGGTGTTTAGCACTTGAAAGTATTGCATGACTCCTTTTATCCATATACTTTCATTATTATATGGACAATACTTTATACCTCAATTTCTAAAATGTGCTTTCATATTGTAAATATTTCAGGCTATTTTTTTCTTTACTTCTCCCTGTTGAGATCCTGTGGTTTGTAATGCACTACATGACTCCAGAAAAATCATAAATGACTATATATTTTATGATAAGGATATCCACAAAACAAAATGAAGTCACAGCACATGATATCATAATCATATAAGAAAAGATTGCATGCCCTCTAACCAAGATGCAGAACTCTTTAGCTCTTCATTAAATACTCTCTGACAGGCTCTCAACAGTGTAACCACGAACACGTATTGGTTTTGCCTTGAAGGCTTTAAAAATAGTTTTTGCTCAATCATAGGTATTTGTTTTCCTTTAAGGACTTTGGGGATCATGATATCTCATAAGTCACAAAGAACAGCCTAAGATTAGAAATTTTATTTCTATTGAACTCTTGTCTTGTCCCATTGAGAAAGTTAACAGAAAACTCAAACTGTAATTACTAGATTTCAGGGGACTCACTCGAGAAAGAATTTGCTCCAGGTTATTATCAAAGTATTTTATTTTTTTATTTCCAGATAAATGTTCTGTATCTTTGTGTTTAAATAAACTTATCATTTCATAGCAGGGAATAAAAACCCTCAGTACTTAAAATCTTCAATTATGCAGCAGGTGTAGTGATTCCTTTCTGTGTTTTTATTTTTTTTCTGTTCACATTTTATTGGAAGGACTCAAAAGTTGACACTTTGTTCTCTTGGGAGATGATGATCTAAGTTTTTTGTTGTTGTCTATGTTGGTCTTGATTAGGTCTCATGACTTAGACCTACCAGAAAAGCCCATAAAGAGTGTCAGCAAAAAGAGAACAATATGTGCAGTATAGCATAAGGGACAGAGGGTGGGCCCTGCAGTGAGCATGTCTTGTTTTTGAGACCTGGATTGGCCACCACCTCTCTGATCCTGAGACTTCTTAAGCTCCAAGTCTCAAGCCCCTCATCTGTGAGATGGGTTGATAATACCTGCCTCCTGGGGTAAATGGTGAGAGAGTTTTAGAAAAGACATATTTTAGGCCCATTCACAGAGTTAGTGCTCAATGTGTTAACTGCAGATTAGAAAGGAATAAAACCCCACTGTCCTTAAATCTCCCGTCATTGACTTGTTGCCTTTAATGTCCTAACCTGCATTTCCAATTCCATAATCAGAACTTACTTTCTCAATAAAAAGCTGACGGAGAAGGCAAGCCTAAACTAAGAGATAAATTCTTGGCTTTTAAGTTTCAGAAATGTGAATATGGAGATATATTTGGATGAGTATAAATGAGTTAAAGCGTCAGTTTTTAAACTCAGCAGAAACCGTGATTTCCTGGATAAAAAGGGAGCATTAGTGACAAAGTTTGCTGAGATGCTGACGTGTCCTACCTAAATCTTCTTAATAAGCTAAGCTATGAGTGTGTATATGTGTGTGTATGAACGTTTGTGTGTGAATGCATACACAGGTGGTTCCTTGTTTTTGTTTTTTTTTTTTTTGAGACGGAGTCTTGCTCTGTTGCCCAGGCTGGAGTGCAGTGGTGCGATCTCGGCTCACTGCAACCTTTGCCTCCTGGGTTCAAGCGATTCTCCTGCCTCAGCCTCCTAAGTAGCTAGGACTACAGGCGCCCGCCACCATGCCTGGCTAATTTTTATATTTTTAGTAAAGGCGGCCTTTCACCATGTTGCCAGGATGGTCTCAATCTCTTGACCTCGTGATCCGCCTGCCTCGCCCTCCCAAAGTGCTGGGATAACAGATGTGAGCCACTACGCCCAGTCCAAAATGAGTGTATTTTTCTAGGTTTCCAAAACGAATGGTGTTTTGGTTGGATAAATCTTCAATACTCTGATTAGTGAGTTAGAATATCTTTTCAAATATTCATTTTTTTTTCAGTTTCATGTCTATATTATTCCAATATTTTAATTGACTTTTTTGACCTGTCTAATAAATTAGAAGCATTTTTCAATATGTTTTGACCACTTATCCTTTTTCTATTATATCTATTTGAAAATGGATTCTTTCAGATTCACATATAAAATTGTACTTTCTTATAAGAATATTTTAGTGTACTGAAGTTGCTTGTTGCTTTTTATTTAATTTTTGTTACAATCAAATTTATTGGAAGTTTAATTTTATAGATTTTGCTTAATTGGGACTTGCTGTAGGGGTGCATCTTTACCTTGAATTTATAAATATATTTTGATATATTTTCCTCTATTAAGGTATTACATTAAACTAAAATTAATTTTGAAATATATAAGGAATATGTAAAACTATCAATTCATCTATTTCTAAGTGGATTCCTAGTAAATATACATATTTTGTAAATAAACTTGTTATATTCTTTCTAAAATTCATATAAAACAGAGTTTTGTAAAAACTAAGTTTAAAAAGTTGAAGAAAGAAAATACAAACAGAAATTCACCTGTACTACAGTAAGTCATGTTAATGGCTTATTATCTAAAGGTGACAAAAGAAAACAGGAATAACATAGAGATACAAGCTATAGGCTAATGATCATATAAATATTGCCATGCAATAGAAGTGACATTGTAAAATCAAAGGAATAAATAATAAGCTAGAAAATATGTGATTCTAGAGCAAGACATCTCCATATTTTAGAAAAAGACATATATGTGTATATATGTATGTGAGTGTACAAATATATATGTATATGTGTACATACATGTATACGTATATAGAGAGATATAGTTAGATTTCAATGATATCCCATGCACAAAAAATATATATTCCAGATAGATATTAGACATAAAAATAAAAGACATAAAAATAAACAGAAAAAAATTTAGAGTAAATAAGAGTAATGTAGTTATTTTATTTGCAGTAGAATAATAACTCAAGTTACAGACAACACAACCTGATAAATAATAACGAATTTTGATAAAATGAATGCTTTCAAATTTTGCGTGGTAAAATACAACTGCATGAGGTTAAAAGATAAGTGAGAGAGTATAAAGCTATATTTGCAGACATATAATCATTACTGATATGTATCCAAGATATATAAATATTTTAAATACATAAATAAATTTAGGCAGCTCAATAGAAAAGGAAAATTAGGTGGATGCTTAACTCAAAGTTAACCTAAACAAGACAATAAACACAGGAAAAAGTGTTTAATGTCACTTGTAATAAATCAAAAGAAATTATGGAACAAATATAACATATATTTCACAACTTCTGTTGGCTCAATTCAATTTTTTTTTTTTTTTTTAGTTTTTGTCTAAATGTAGAAAATGAAATGACATTAGTTTTCTGCTAACCATGTCATCTGTTACAACCATTTAGAATATAATTGTTATATTATCTGGTGCAATAGAAGATATGCATCTCCCTTGTATACTAATTTCAGTTCTGAACACCTATCACTAGAATACACAACTGTTGATGGATTTTTTTTCAGAGATATGTTTTAATAGGCAGAAAAATAAACTGCATAAATGATCTTCGAAAGGGGAATATTGAAATACATATCACAATAAGGACAGAAATACCATACAAATGATAAAGTAGACGTAAGTACAAAGTACGAATACATGGACATATTTACATGTATTTTAGATAATTAACAAGAGCATAGAGTCAGTAAAGGAAATATGAAACAATTTGTGTATTATATCATTTTTATAATGTCACAAAAAATGCAAATATATTTATCGATACCAATAAATACATCAAATATATAAAAATATGGTAAGGAGAATACATAGAGATTTAAAGTCATAATTACCTCTTGAGAGAGAGAGAGAATGGAAGACATCAATGGTCCATTGAATCTATAAAATTTTCATTAAAAACATTAAGTTTATGTCAAACACATTAATATCTGTGACAGTTGGTTTGTAGTTCTAGAGGTATCCTTTAAAAATATTCTATACATCTGAAATGTGTTGCACTTAATTTTTAACTAAAATCTAAATCAGTCCATTTATCACACTGCTATTGCAAAAATGTTTCGCCCAATTCCTAGATGATTAATGATAAGGTGAAACTAAATCCTGTATATATGCACACATTTTTCTTCTCAGTTTGCCTAGAGGCCACCTGTAGAGCACAGATGATATCTCATACCAGCCTAGATGTGTCAAAGGAAGAGTGTTATAGCAAAATATTGGCATGCAGTGTCAGCATGTTGATGTTATCTGGGTCACTGACTCCCATTCAGGCTTATGTTATGTTAAATGTCATTTTCATTCCACAATCATTGGTTTCTGAAGCTTATTAATCATAAACGGTTAGCATAAGCCTAGGCAGGAAAAATACACTTTTCAGCAGGTATTTTATTCACTGAAAATTTAATTGTGATGCAGACAAACATGTGTGAGCCCCGAAAGCCTGGTTGGTCCAGGATAATGTGTTTATTATGTGCTGTTTCTTCACGGGCAAAGCACAACATGTAGCCCACATTATGCTCTTCAAAGGAGTGCATTTGGTGTGCTTTCTGCAACCTTTTTTTTTTTTTTTTTTTGCCCAATTAGGAGATACTTTACATTCTTGCAGAATTTATAATGCAAAAAAGGCTAATTTTTAACATTAATTGTATTATTGCTTCCACTCCACTCTAACAATCAAGTCTAATATCCTTCTGTACCTTTTGTCTCGAACAAACTCAAGGCTTTAACAATTCTGCCAATACCAACAGATAAATATGTGGGATTTCTGTAACCAGTTACTACATATCTGGAATTTCCTCTCCACCTTGTCTGAGTTTCTGCAGTACTTTGGTATAATAATTCTTGCTGAGGATCATTAAGCTTTTCCTCCTATAACTTCATGCTGAAATATTCACATACTCCCAGATTTAAGGTTAAAGGCACTTGCTCATGATGTCTCAATCTATCCCTTAAAATATGTGACAGGATGAAGTAAAAACTGTAAAAAATATGAGCAGTCCGCTAAACTAGATAAAGTCTTGGATAAATATTATGTAGAAAAAAGTGACACAAAATTCACAAGCCATGTGACTTTGGGGAAATTTCTCAACTTCTTTGCATCTCAATATGTCTGTTTATAGAATGGGGACTTTACAATAATTAAAACAAAAATTAATACATGATAATATAAAAATTATAACAATAACTGGAACACATTCAGTGTTATATAAACATTATCATTATCATCAGCATGATTTTCTCAGAGATTTAAGTTGCTTAAGGCTGTTAATAAACAGCAACAATTAGTGGTCCCATCCATATAACTTATAAGTATAATGTCATTATCTAACTATACTAGCATCTGTGTGTGACCTATGTATCACTGCATAATTTATGTTAAATAACATTTTTTTTTTTGAGACAGAGTTTCACTCTATCACCAAGGCTAGAGTGCAGTGGATTGATCTTGGCTCACTGCAACCTCTGCTTCCCAGGTTCAAGCGATTCTCCTGCCTCAACCTCCTGAGCAGCTGGGATTACAGGTATGTGCCACCCATGCCCAGCTATTTTTTTGGGGGGGGGATTTTATTTGTTTGTTTTAGTAGAAATAGGGTTTCATCATGTTGGCCAGACTGGTCTTGAACTCCTGACCTCGAGTGATTTGCCAACCTCAGCCTCCCAAAGTGCTGGAATTACAGGCGTGAGCCGACACGCCCAGCCATCTTATGTTGGATAACATTTATAGGAGGCCATTGGTTTGGACCGAGCTCCTGTGTTAGGTCCAACAGCCCAAAAAGTACAAAATTACTCATGCTGAAGTACACCTCCAAACCAAAAGATATTCTTCTGACTTTCCAGGAAATTAGAAGGAAGATAAATACTAGCCAAATCCCCAAACAGGCCAGTTTTAGTTGGTGTGATAAGAAAGTTTCCTCTGCTTTAATTTTTATAAGAAAAGTAACTTTGAATTAACCAATCCACTTTTTGTTCTTTATATCTACTTTTCTCAGTCCTTTATTGTCTGTGAAATAACATCATTTACTCAGCCTATTAGAACAATTCTAGAATTAAAAATATAAACCAATTAAGATCTTTACATTTGTTGTAATTTTATATTTGACGCATATTCCCACCAACATTTCAGATTACAACAATGTATTTGTTTCTTCTTTGTTTAATTCTGTTTCCGAGCTGGCAGGTTGCGGGCATTGTTAGCATGTCTCTGTCACTTGAAGGACAAAATAATGTGCAGATATTCATCCTGTGAGGGTTTTTTTCTTCCCCCCAGGAAACAACAGAGGCACTTAACAGAAAAACTGAAAATAACTACAGACTTTATGAAAGAAGCAGCAGGCAGCAACCTACACCATGAGTGAGGCAGAAAACTGTGGGTCTTCAGAATGTGAGAGGGGAGAGAATGCCTTCATAACACACACTCCTGCTGAGCAGCAGGACGAGCCAGGCCACAGGGAAGTGCCTTCACCCTGTTCGGTGCTGGAGCCGATTGAGTGAGCAGTAGGGAGAATGAGAAGGAGCAGCATTTGTGTGTCCTCTCAGACTCCAGCAGAGACGCAGGAAAATCATTCCTAATCCCACTTCACGGGAGACCTCACGGAAGTGTGCCGGCTCACTCAGGTGGTTGTTACAGGTTGACAGAAGTTCCTAACTGAGGTTTGCAAAATCATCTCAAGTGGGGGTGAACCCCCTGGGCCAGAACCAAGAGAGAAGCGGGAAGTGTGCTATAGCCACTTACATAACCGCAGCTGGGCACCCTTCCTCTGAGGGTGGACCAGGAGGATCACAGCCTGAGAGCCACTGTTTTACTCTCAGTTAGGAAGGCTTATGGTCTGCAGCAGTTTGGAGTACTGAGTGCAGGCTACCTGGAAACTAGCTAGCTGCGGCTAGCAAAACACTGTGGGTGTGAGACCCACCTTGGCAAGAGCACGAGAGCCGAGTGGGGCTGACTGCCACCTGCTCCCGTGTGTGTTCTTTTCTGGTCTTATTGATTTATTTTGAGACAGAGTTTCTCTCTGTCACCCAGGCTGGAGTCCAGTGGCGTCATCTCAGCTCACTGTAATCTCTGCCTCCCATCTTGAAGCGATTCTCCTGCCTCAGACTCCTGAGTAGCTGAGATACAAGCATGAGCCACCACGCCTGGCTAATTTTCTGTATTTTTAGTAGAGACTGGGTTTCACCATGTTGGTCAGGCTGGTCTCGAACTCCTGACCTCAACTGATCTGCCTGCCTCAGCCTCCCAAAGTGCTGAGACTACAGGCGTGAGCCACCACGCCCAGCCCCCATGTGTGTTCTTTTATGTAGCACAGGCAGCTGCACCCCTCCCTGAACATTCCCTGAGCAGCCAGAGATCTGCCCTCTGATTCCCACTGGTCTCACTGCTTACTCCTATATGTCAGTCTATTCTAGCATTGTTACAAAGAAATACCTGAGAAAGGATAATTGATAAGGAGAACAGGTTTAATTGGCTCATGGTTCTGCAACATGTACAGACATAACAGCAGCATCTGCTTCTGGGGAGGCCTCAGGAAACATCATGGTGGCAGGTGAAGAGGGAGCAGGTCCATCGCAAGGTGAGAGCAGGAGCAAAAGAGCAAAGTGGGGAGGGGCTACGCAGTTTTAAATGAGCAGATCTCACAAGAGCTTGCTCACTGTTGTGAGGACAGTACCAAAGGGGATGGTGCTAAGCCATCCATGAAAAACCTGCCCCTGTGATCCAATCACTTCCCACCAGTTCCCACTTTTAACATTGGGAATTACATTTCAATATGAAATTTCAGCAGGAACACACATCCAAACTATATCATCCCACTCTTGTCCCCTCCCAAGTGTCATGCTCATCTCACATTTCAAAATACAATCATGCCTTCCCAATTATCTCCAAAGTGTTAACTCATTCTAGCATTAACTCAAAAGACCAAAGTCCAAAGTCTCATCTGAGACAAGCCTAGTCTCTTCTGCCTATGAGCACGTGATATCAAAAACAAGTTAGTTACTTACAAGATACAATGGTAATATAGGCATTGGGAAAATACTCCTGTTCCAAAAGGGAGACATGGGTCTCACGAGAGTAGCTACAGGCCCTCTGCAAGTCTGAAACCCAGCAGGGTAGTCATTAAATCTTAAAACTCCAAAATAATCTCCTTTGATTCCATGTCTCGCATCCTGGCTACACTGATGCAAGGGGTGGGCTCCCAAGGCCTTGAATGACTCTGCTTCTGTGGCTTTGCAGGGTTCAGCCCCTGCAGCTGCTTTCACAGGTTGTAGCTGAACGCATTTGGCTTTTCCACATACTGCCTGCAAACTGCTGACGGTCTCCCATTCTACAGTCTGGAGGATGGTGGTGCTCTTCTCACAGCTCCACTAGGCAGTGCCCCAGTGGGGACTCTGTGGGGGCTCCAGCCCCACACTTTTCCCTCTGCACTGCCCTAGTAGAGTCTCTGTGAGGGATCTGCCCCTACAGCAGGCTTCTACCTGAAACACTCAGGCTTTTCTATATATCCTCTGGAATCTAGGCACAGGCACCCAATCCTTAACTCGTACTCTATGCAACCACGGGCATAACACCATGTGGAGCTCACCATCTTTATGGCTTGCATCCTCTGAAGCAGTCACCAAGCTGTACCTGGGCCCTTTTGAACCACAGCTGGAGCTACAATGACTGGGATACAGGGAGCAGTGTCCCCAGGCTGTGCAGGGCAGCAGAGTCCTGGGCCTGGCCCACAAAACCATTCAGTCCTCCTAGACTTTGGGCTTGTGATGGAAAGGGCTGCTGGGAAGTTCTCAGAAAAGGCTTCGAGGCCTTTTTCCCATTGCCTTGATTATTAGCACTTGCCTCCTTTTTGCTTATGCAAATTTCTGCAGCCTGCTTGAATTCCTCCACTGAAAATGGGCGTTTCTTTTCTACCTTGTGGCCATTCTGCCAATTTTTCAAACTTAGATACTCTGCTTCCCTTTTAAATATAAATTCCAGCACATTTCTTTGCTCCTGCATCTGAACATAGGCTGTTAGAAATAGCCACACTACTTTTTGAACACTTTACTGTTTAGCAATGTTCTTTGTTAGATATTCTGGGTAATTATTCTGAAGTTAAAACTTTTACATATCCCTAGGACATGAGCACAACCCAGCCAAGTTATTTGCTAAGGTATAACATGTATGACCTTTGCTCTACCTCACAGTAAATTTCTCATTTCCATCTGAGATTTCATCAGCCTGGCCTTTACTGTCCATATCACCATCAGAATTTTGGTTTCAACCATTTAACCAGTCTCTAAGAAGTTCCAAAGTTTCTCTCATTTTTCTCTCTTCTTCTGAGCCTTCCAAACTCCTCCAGCCTCTTCCCATGACCCATTTCAAAATTGCTTCCACAATTTCAGGTATCTTTACAGAAATGCCACATTCCTGATACCAGTTTTCTGTGTTGGGCCATTCTTGCATTGCAGTAAAAAAAATACTGGGACTGAATAATTTATAAAGAAAAGGGGTTTAGTGTATTGATGGTTCTTCAGGCCATACAGGAAGCATAGCAGCATCTGTTTCTGGGAAGGACGCAGGAAACTTCTAATCATGGTGGAAGGCAAAGGGGAAGCAGCCATGTTACATGACAAAAGCAGAAGCAAGAGAGTGAGGGGAGAGGTGCTACTTTAAAAGACTAGATTTCACAAGAACTCACACACTATTGCAAGGACAGTGCCAACAGAGGTAGTGCTAAGCCATTCATGAGAAACCTGCCCTCACGATCCAATCATCTCCCACCAGGCCCCACCTTCAACACTGGGGATTACATTTCAATATGAGATTTGACTGGAAACACACATTCAAATTATACCAACCCACAGGTGGGGAACCAGAATTGCATGACTAAGCCCCCACCCAGCTTTGCCCCTCTACTTGCCCTGGTAGCATAATATAACACACAGGGACTTTTCAGAGCTCTGTGGATCTGCCCATTGCCAGAGGCATGAGAATACTTCCACTATGTAAAATAAGACAAGCAGAAATTTCACTGTTACCATCACAGCTGGTACTCTTTGGAAAGCATCACCTCCCAGCTGGAAGCCAACTGGCACAACCTATTACAACATCTGCAGACATAATAACAGTGCTTCCTTAGGAGAAAACTTTTGCATGACTGTAGCTGTCAGCATTGCCTGCATCATCCTGGATAACCAGGAGGTCTTGAATCTTCACATTACTACTACAGCTTGCATTTGAGATAACCAACACAATAAGGCTATTTATAACCAAAAAGTCTTGAAGAATCTGTCATTCTCCAGCCCCCATCAGAACTGATGCTGGTATCTGATGCTGGGAGACTAGAGAACAAATCACATAGCTGAATCCCATGCAAGTATTCTATAGAACCATACTGGAACATGGCAGCCCCACTGGTGGCTAGACACTGAGGAGCAGGAGAATTCACAGTTGCCTAGCCCTCAGGGACAGCTACTCTTAGGAGAAGGGGAAGTGCACGACATTAAGGGACCACCCCATAGGACAAAAGAAACTAGACTGCAGGCCCTGTGTCTCTGAACTTTCTTTCCTCTTTTGTAAATTTTCCTTCAACAGAGGCACAGGTGCAGTTCTGGGCTCAGTAGGAAAGCCTGTGGCTCTCAACAGTCAGGCAGCCCTAATGCTTATGAAAAACCTTGGAGATGGGACTTATTCTCCCCCTCATCCACCAGTGAAGACACTGCTGGGGCTTCTCCCATGTGAGCTCTGCAGGGGTGTATCTGTAGACAGCCTTTCTGGAATACTCAGGGTGACTACATTCCCACAAGAGGAGTGCCTTTTAGGTTCAGGTTTCCACAAGGGAGAGAGTCACAATCCCATTTTACAGGGTACATCAGCATCCTGGCAAATGAAAAGAGGTATTTGTCTCATCTGAATAGCTGGAAGACTGGGCCAGTGTGACTTGGAGGCACATTTCTTTCCTGCTGGCATGGAAGGAGAGCTGGGATGGCCCCCTTCTTACCCCTGAAAATACCTCAGTGCATTTCAGTGAGAGCTTCCCCAGCTGCTTCTGCCCATCCTGTGACTGTTGTCCACCATTGGGTATTACATTTACCAACCTGCTATAGCCACAGTTGTTTTCTTACCCATGGGTACTTTCTACTGGTTAAAGCCTAAACTGTTCAACACAGAGAAAAAAAATATTGGGGAAAATGTTTTTAAAGTGCACACCACTGGGGGACAAGATAAAATTCATGAGATTCTGCCATTCCAGTCTCAAAGGAGACAATGCTCACACACCTAGCACATTGCTACTACAATCAGCATCTGAAAAGTCATCACACTGAGTTTCTCTATAATCATGGAAATTATATAATCTTCACCACTTAAAGCACCCTAAGGCAAGCTAAGTGACAATAAATGATAAAAGTAAAATCACATCCTTAAGGTGAAAAAAATAAAGAAGTTAAAAAAAACACCATTGAATTAAAAATAAATGTAAAAATAATTAGAAGAAATATTCTATGCAAATGGAGGAGAAATTAGAAAAATATTTCTGGCAATATTAAAAAAAAACAGGGTACTAAAACATCCCCAAAAGATCACACTAATTCTCACTAACAGTTGAATCCAAACCACAATGAAATCTTTGAAATAACAGATAAAGAATTCAAAAGGTTGATTATTCACTTACTCAATGAAATAAAATAGAAAGGTGACAACCAACATATAGAAGTAAAAACATCAGTTCAAAATATGAAAGAGAAATTTGCTAAAGAGATAGATATTTCAACAAAATAATCAGAATTTCTGGAAATAAAAGATACATTTAGAAAGCTACAAAATGCAGTGGAAAGTTTTAACAATAGACGAGACCAAGTAAAAGGAGGATTTTCAGAGCTTGATGACAAGGCTTTTAAATTAACCCAGTAACACAAAAATAGAGAAAAAGAATTAAAGTAATGAACAAATTCTTCAAGAAATATGGGATTATGTAAAATGGCCAAACCTAAGAATCATAGGTGCTCTTGAGGGCAAAAAAAAAAAAAAAAAATTAAAAAATTTGAAAAACCTATTTGAGGGAATAGTTGAAAAATATTTCCTGAACTTGCTAGAATAATGATTGTTACCTAGTGACTTTGGTTTCCTCATTGTGTTGTTATGTTATAAGCCTGGCCTTGCTAGTAATTTAGACATTAACGTAGGCCTTGCTAGTAATTTAGACATTGAAGTATAAGAGGCTCAAAGAACTCCTGGGAGAGTCATTGAAAAAAAATATTACTAAGGCTTATAATCATCAGGCTATCTAAAGTCAATGTGAAGGAAAGAATCCTAAGAAGAGTGAGACAAAAGAATGAGGCAACCTATAAAGGAATCATATTAACACAGACTTCTCAGCCAAGAACTGAGGGAGCTAAAACTACAAGCCAGAAGGGATTGGGGTCTTTTCTATATTCTCCTTAAACACAAAACTGCCAGCCAAGAATTTTGTATTCAGAAAAACAAATTTTATAAATGAGAGAGAAATAAAGTTTATCTCAAATAAATGCTGATTGAATTTGTCACTGCAAGACCAGCCCTACAGGAAATGCTAAGAGGAGTTCTAAACCTTGAAACAAATTGCCAGTATGCACCAGAATAGAACCTCCTGAAAGCATAAAATTCACAAGGCTTATAAAATAACAACACAATGAGGAAAACAAAGTCACCAGATAACCATCATTATGATGACAGAAACAATACTTCACTTCTCAATATTAATGAGGAATATAAATGCTCTAAATGCTCCACTAAAAATACAGGTTGGCAGAAAGGGTAAAAATTACAGACCAAATATTTGCTATCTTCAGGAGATGAACCACCTAGCACATAAGGATTCTTATAGACTCAAGGTAAAGGGGTGGAAAACAAAGTTCATGCAAATGGAAACCAAAAGTGAGCAGGAGTAGCTATTTTTGTATCAAGTGAAACATCCATTAAAGCCACAACATTTACAAAAAAGACAAAGAAGGTCCTTATATAATGATGGATCCATTCAGCAAGAATATATAACATATATAACATTAAATATATATGCATCAGAGCTCCCAAATTCATAAAACAATGACTACTAGAGGTAAAAAAAAAAAAAAAAAAAAAAAAAAGATAGATAGTCCCGGAATAATAGTGGTAACTTTAATACTCCACTGATAGAACTAGACAGATTATTGAGGCAGAAAGCCTACAAATAAACACTGGACTTAAACTTCACTGTAGAATAAACGGACCTACCCCAAAACTTCAGAATATACATTTTACTCAGCAGCACATGGAACATACTCCAAAACAGACCACATGATAGACCACAAAACAAGTCTCAATAAATTTTTTAAAATTTAAATTACATACATCAAGCATCTTCTCAGATCACAGTGGAATAAAACTAGAAATCAATTCCATGAAATACCCTCAAAACTACACAAATACATGAAAATTAAACAATCTGTTTCTAAATGACTTTTGAGTGAACAATGAAATCAAGATAGAAATTAAATTTTAAAAAATAAATAATAACAGTGACACAAGTTATCAAAATCTCTGAGATACAGCAAAAGCAGTGCTAGAAGGAAAGCTTATAAGACTAAAAGGCAAGTTTGCAGCACTACATACCTGTATCAAAAAGACTGAAAGATCACAAATCGCAATGTAACATCACACCTCAAAGAACTAGAGAAACAGGAATGAACCAAAATCAAAGCTAACCAAAGAAAGGAAACAACAAGGATCAGAGCAGAACCAAATAAAATTGAAACAAAAGTACAAAAGATCACTGAAACAAAAGTTAGTGATTTTTCTTTTCTTTTAACATAAACAAAATTGATAGGTCACTAGCTAAATTAACTAAGAAAAGAAAGAGAAGACTCAAGTTCAATTTGAAAAGAAAATGGAGTCATTGCAACCGACACTGTAGAAACACAAAAGATCATCTGAGACTACCATGAACATTTTTATGCACACAAAGTAGAATATCTAAACTGAATGAATAAATTCCTGAAAACATACTACTCCCTCTAGCTTGAATCAGGAAGAAATAGAAATCCTTTACAGACCAGTAACAAGTAGTGAGATTAAACCAGTAATTAAAAAAAAATACTTGCCAACAAAACAATCTCAGCGTCAGATGTACCCACAGCCAAATTCTAAAATTTGAATTCTAAAATGGGAAATTTGAGTTTTATACTCAAAGTAAAATTAGGATCGATTCCACTGAAATTATTCTAAAAAACTGAGAAGAAGAGGATTCTATGTAACTCATTCTATGAAGCTGGTATTATCTGGATACCAAAGCCAGAAGGGGATATAACAAAAAAAAGAAAATTACAGACCAATATCTCTGCTTAATATAGGTGTAAAAGTTCTCATTAACATATTCACAAAACAAATCCAACAGCACATCAAAAACGAATTTACCATGATCAACTGGGTTTCATCCCACGGATGCAGGGATGGTACAACATACTCATGTCGATAAAACTGATTCATCACATAAACAAAATTAAAAATTAAAACCATATGATCATCTCAATAGACATAGAAAAATTAGTTCATAAAATCCAGCATCTTTTAGGATTTTTATAAAGATTTTTACCTTCAACAAACTAAGTATGAAAAACATACTTCAAAATATTAAAAGTCATATATGACAAACCCACAGCCAACATACTGAATGGAGAAAAGTTAAAACCATTTCCACTATTAACTGGAACAAGACAAAGATGTCCACTCTTACCACTTCTGTTCAACATAGTGCTAAAATCTTAGCCAGAGCAATCTGGCAAGAGAAAGAAATAAAAGGCATCCAAATTAGAAAAGAGGAATTTATACTATTGCTGTTTGCCAATGATAAAATCTTAACTCTAGAAAATCCTAAAGAATCCTCCCAAACACTCCTGGATCAGATAAATAAATAAAGTTTCAGTTTACAAAATCTTTATATACACAAATCAGTAGCATTGCTATACACTGACAGCAACCAAGCTGAGAATCAAATAAAGAACTCAATTTCTTTTATAATAGCTACAAAAAGTAAAAATTACCCAGGAAAATACTTAACCAAGGAGGTAAAACACCTCTACAAAGAGAACTACAAAACACTGCTGAAAGAAATTATAGAATGGAAACGAATGGAAATATATCACAAACTCATGGATTGTAAGAATCAATATTGTAAAAATGACAGTGTTGCCCAAAGTAATCTATAAATTTAATGCAATTTCTATCAATTTATCAACATCCTTTTTTCACAGAATTAGAATCCTAAAATTCATATGGAAAACAAAGACCAAATAGCCAAAGAAATTCTATGCAAAAAGAACAAAGTTGGAGGCATTACATGAACTGATTTCAAATTACACTAAAAGGTTGTAATAAACAAAACAGCATGGTACTAATAAAAAAGTGGAAACATAGACCAACGAAACAAAATAGAGAACCCAGAAATAAATCCAAATACAACCAACTCATCTTCAACAGAGCATGCAAAACATAAATTGGGTAAAGGACACTCTATTCAATAAATGGGGCTGGAAAATTGGATCACCACCTGTAGAAGAATTGAAACTGGATCTCTTCCTCTCATCATATACAGAAGTTAACTCAAAATAGATTAAAGACTTACATCTAATCCCTGAAACCATAACAAGCCGAGAAGAAAACTTAGGAAAAACTCTTCTGGGGATTGACCCAAGCAAAGAATTTATGACTAAGACTCCAAAAGCAAATGCAACAAAAATAAAAATAAATAAATAGAAACTAATAAAACTAAAAAGTTTCTGCACAGCAAAATAAGCAATCATCAGAATTAACAACATACAGAATGGGAGAAAATATTTTAAAATTATGCCTCCAACAAAGGATGAATATCTAGAATCTACAAGGAACTCATACAAATCAGCAAGCAAAAAAAAAAATAATCCCATTAAAATGTGGGCAAATAACATGAATAGAAATTTCACAAAAAAAAATACAAATAGGCAAAAAAAAAAAAAAAAACTATGAAAAAATGTTCAACATCATTAACACCAGATAAATGCAAATTAAACCCACAGCGAGATGTCATCTTACCCCAGAGAGAATGGCTATTATTAAAAAGCCAAAAAACAATAGATGTTCACATGGAAGTGATGAAAAGGGAATGCTTATACACTAACGGTGCACATATGGTTAGTACAACCTCTGTGAAAATCAGTATGGCAATTTCTCAAAGAACTAAAAGTAGATCTACCATTCAATCGAGTAATCCCTTACTGAGTATCCACCCAAAGAAAAGGTCACTATATAGTCCCAGCTACTCGGGAGGCTGATGCAGGAGAATGGCATTAACCTGGGAGGCAGAGCTTGCAGTGAGCTGAGATCCGGCCACTGCATTCCAGCCTGGGCGACAGAGCGAGACTCCGCCTCAAAAAAAAAAAAAAAAAAAAAAAAAAGAAAAAGTCACTATATCAAAAAGACATGTGCATCCATATGTTTATTACAGCATGATTCACAATTGCAAAGAAATGTAATCAACCTAAATGCCCAACCACCAATGAGTGGATAAAGAAAAAGCAATGAGTGGATAAAGAAAATGTGATATACATTCTTTGTTATGGCTGAGTAGTATTCCATGGTATGTATGTACACACACACACACACACACACACACACACATACATACCACGAAATACTATTCAGCCATAGCAAAGAATGAAATAATGTCTTTTCCAGCAACTTGGATGGAACTTGAAGGCATTACTCTATATAAAGTAACTCAGGAATCAAAAAACAAATACTACATGTTCTCACTTGTAAGTGAGAGCTAAGCTATGGGTACACACAGACATACAGAGTGATATAATGGACATCAAAGACTCAAAACAAAGGAGGGTGGGACTTGGATGAGGGATGAAAAACTATATATTGGGCACAATGTACACTACTTGAATAATAACGAGTGTACTAATATCCCAGACTTTACCACTATACAATTCATCCATGTAACAACAACAAGAACAATAAAAAAAATCTTATACCACTAAAACTATAAAAATATTTCTAAATAATAAAATAATACCTTTATTATCTCAAAGTTTCAGTGGATCAGGAGTCCTGGAACAGTTTTTCTGTGTCTTCTGCTTCAGGTCTCTCAAGGCTGCAATAAAGATACTGCCCAGGGTTGTGATCTCATCTGAGGTTTGACTGGAGAAGGGGACATTTCCAAACTCACATGGTTTTTGACAGAACTGTTTCCATGGGCTGCTTTCATAGTCTCTTTCAGCTACTATAACATAGTACCACAAACTGAGTAGCTTATAAACAATAGAAGTTTATTTCTTATAATTCTGGAGGCTGGGAAGGCCAAGATCAACTTGCCAATAGATTTGGTGTCTGGTGTGGACACACTTTCTAGTTCACAGATGACGCCTTCTCACTGGGTTCTCACGTGATGGAAGGAGAAAGGGATCTGTCTGGAGTCTGTCTTGTAAGGGCACTAATTCTACTCTACCCCTATGACATAATGACCCCTCAAAGGCCCCACCTCCTAACACTACCACCCTGGAGTTTAGGATTTTACATATAAATGTTGGGAGGATGCAAATAACAGACAGTGCCAGCTGCTGAACTGAAGTTTTGGGTTCGTTTCTGTCCGTCACAGGCTGTCCTTGCCTCCTCCTGTGTGGTAGCTTACAGTATAAGAGCCTGCTTCTTAAAACCTTTCCCTTAAAAAAGGGAAAGACAAAAATCTCCTTGCAAGATCCACTATAATCTTACATAATAGTCAGGTTGAGGTAATTGCACAGACCACCTTTCCTGTGACCTGTTTGTTACAAGCAGGTCACAGGTTCCATTTCCACTTAAGAGGAGGGAATCAAGAAAGAGCAAAAGTTGAGCATCATGGAGTGCACTCCAGAGTCTCAATTCACATTCTTCCTACATGCAAAATACGTTCATTCCCTTTCAAGTCCCCAAGTCTGTAATCCTATCATGACATGTGCTCAAAACCCCAAAAGTCATCATCTAAATTAGTTCCACATGTGGATGAGACTCCTTGCATATAGTAACCTGTATCTGGCAATCTGGAAAGCAAACCCAACAAGTTATTTGCCTCCAAACTTGGAATACAATGGTGGCACAGTCATAGCATAACAGTTATAGACATTCTTATTCAAAAATGGTGAAAGCGGAGGCACAAAATAGTCACTATTCAATAGCCATGCTGAAATCCAGCTGGGTAAATGTCCAGAGTTCCATGGTTGGGATTTAAGGGCTTCATAAAGTAACTGAGAACTGAGAACTCTGAGTTACTCTGGACTCAACTCTCTGTGCTGTTGGTTATGCCCTCTTTCTTTTTCATGAAAGTCAACAAGTATTTGTAGCTGAGTGGTTTTGCTTGCCTTCTGTTTGTCAGCAGAATTGGGGGTACAAAACAATATTCTTTCATTTTGTACTCTCTCTATCTTTTTTGATCCAAGCTGGTAATGTCTGCTGAAATAAATCAAGTATTTTTTGTGGGTCTCATGAAAAATATCCCTGTGGCTCACTGAGTTATAAAAAAGCCATACCCACAGATTGCTTTTAAGATAAGCTCTTCTTTCTTGGGCTTCTGCTGACAATGCTGGTGACATACTCTACAGGCTTCCCAGAAATTCTGTGGTTTGGTTGAGAAGTCTGCAAAGCACATTCTTAATCTCTTATAACAGTCCTTTGTGTAACTGAGTACCATGTCCATGTTTCTGTCTTTCTGAAATTTTAACAGAAGTTTGTTCAGTCACACTCCTGGCTTTTGTTCTTGATCTTATTTTCCTGAAATTATTTGGAAACCTTTTCAAAATGTTAGCATTCTTTACTATCTGGAGAAGCTGAGAATATCCAAAATGGTCAAGCACTTCCTTTTTTTCAGTTTACAAGTTCTTCTCTTAATTTCTCTTTTTCCTCTCAAATTTTGTTATAAGCAACAAAAATAAATAGGCCCATAGCTTCAACACTTATTTTGGTAATCTCCTTAGGTAGACAACAAATTTCTTCTTTCCATATTAACTGACTCTGAGGGAAACAATTTTGCTAAGATTTCTTCCAGCACATAGCAAAGATACTCCTTTGTCTAGTGTCCAATAGCATGTTCTTCTCTTCCTTTTGAAATGTTCACCAGAAGTACACTCAAAGTCTAGATTTTGACCAACATCTCTTCATGGAGATTTAGAGATACAGTGGTTGGTAGTTTGTGGTTCACAAATTCTTAAATTTCTTTCATGGAAGTATATTTGTCAGAAAACCTTGTTTATTTATTTTTAATCTGCTCTCTTCCTGTTTCCAAAATGTAATCCTTTAAGCCAAAACACTAGAGATGATAATTTTAATTGATTTAAGACTTATCAATACTGCAATCGAATCACTTACTAGCTGATATTCAGGCTCCTGATAAAGATAAGCTGATGCTTTTTCTTTCTAAAAGACTCTTCTCAAACACCTCTCCTAGACTGGTTGTAAGTGCAAAGACTGCAATTCATTTATGTGAGTTTCATTCTCATAGAAGCAATACTGTGAGCACAATTTACAGTTTGATGTTTCACAATAATTCTCCACTGTTACACATATAGTACATTGTCATAACATACAACAGATAATCATAACATTAAAGTAAAATAGAAGAATCTCCACGCTGCATTTTTCTTTTTGCCTATTGTTTTGTCAGTGTTACCACGCTACATATTTAAATACTGAGTGCAGTTAAAATCAAATGATAATCCTTACAATGAGTAGAAAGATGATTACCAAGATTCTGAGTAAATCATGTATCTAAATATGTCATAAGTGAAAGTTTCAAAGGTATTCAAATATGTAATTTCATATTTCCAGAAACACCCAAGGAGTAAAATAAAAATTCGGAGTTTGAAATACTGGTAAGACATTAAGCTGCAGCCTATACGTGCTTCAAAGCTTCTCTACTGGGTCAAACTAACTCACACTCATCACTGTAACAAAACAGGATATTTTGTAAAAGTTGCTTATTTGTCACTATTTCTAATGTTGTCTAATTAACTATTTCTAATGTTGTCTAATGAACGCCAAGGGTCTAAAGGGGGTTAAAGGGGAATCATTAGCAGTTTCATGTTAACAATGGCACGATATATTACAGCAAATAACTCTTTTTATAATAATCAAGACTGGTCAGTGGAAAATGAAAAGTCTACATCAAAAGCAATATTAAAAACCTTGGTTTTGACCTGCCAGATCCAGGGAAACTGGGTGGTCCAGACTGGGAGGAATTCCCCACAGTGCAACACAGCTGCTATGGCAGATTGTAGCCAGATGTCTTCTTTAAGTAGGACCCTGATCCATCCCTCCTTACCCAGCAAGTAACTGCAGGGATTTCAGCAACTCCAGCCAGGGTTTTAGAAACAGAACTCTGATCTCCCCCTGGGATGGAGCCACCAGGGGGAGGGGCAGCCACCATATCTACAGCTCAGCTGACAGACTTTCCTTCCTGGTGGCTCTGGAAAGTTTGGGCAATCTGGACAAGGGGACTTCCCTGCAGTGCAGTGCATCTGCTCTGCCAAGGGGCCACCTGACTGCTTCATTAAGTGGGACCCTGATCCTGTTCCTCCTCACTGGGTGAGACCTCCCAATAGGGATCTCCAAAAACCTCCTACAGGAGCATCTCAGCTGGAATGAGGTCAGTGCCCCCTATTAGATGGAGCTCCCAGAGGAAGGAGCAGGCTGCTATATTTGCTGTTTTGGAGCCTTCACTGATGATAACTTCTGGTGCAGGAGGGTCCAAGGTGACAGGGTCTGGAGTGGACCCCTAGCAAAATGCAGCAGCCCTAAGGAAGAGGAGCCTGACATTTAAAAAAAAAGCAAAGAAAAAAATAACTACAACATAAACAAAAGACCCCACAAAAACTCCACTCAAAGGTCAGCAACCTCAAAGATCAAAGGTCGATAAACCCACAAAGATGAGAAAGAATCAATGCAAAAATGTTGAAAACCCGAAAAGCCAGACTGCCTCTTCTCCTCCAAATGATTGCAACAGCTATCTAGCAAGGGCACAGAATGGCTGAGGCTGAGATGAATGAATTGACAGAAGTAGGCTTCAGAAGATGAGTAATAACAAACTGCTGAGCTAAAGGAGCGTGTTCTAACCCAATGCAAAGAAACTAAGATCACGATAAAACATTACAGGTACTGATAACCAAAATAGTCAGTTTATAGAGAAACATAAACAATCTGATGGAGCTGAAAAACACAACACAAGAACTTCATGATGCAATCACAAGTATCAATAGATAAACAGACCAAATAGAGAAATGAATCTCAGAGCTTGAAGACTGTATTTTGGAAATAAGACAGGCAGACAAGAATAGAGAAAAAAGAATAAAAAGCAATGAACAAAACCTCCAGAAAATATAAAATTATGTAAAAAAGACAAAACCTATGACTTATTAGGGTACCTGAAAGAAATGGGGAGAATGGAACCAACTTGAAAAACATACTGCAGGATATCATCCAGGAGAACTTCTTCAACCTAGCAACACTGTCCAATAATCAAATTCAGGAAATGCAAGAACTCCAGTAAGATACTCCACAAGAAAATCAACCCCAAGGCACATAACCGTCAGATTCTCCAAGGTTGAAATGAAAGAAAAAATGTTAAGAGCAGCCAGAGAGAAAGGACATGTCACTTACAAAGGGAAGCCCATCAGACTGACAGTGGAATTCTCAGTGGAAACCCTAAAAGCCAGAAGAGATTGAAGGCCAATATTCAGTATTCTTAAAGAAGAAATTTTCCAACCCAGAATTTCATATCTGGCCAAACTGAACTTCATGAGCAAAGGAAAAATAACATTCTATTCAGACAAGCAAATGCTGAGAAAATTTATCATCACCAGGCCTGCTTTGCAAGAGCTCTTTAAGGAACTACTAAATATGGAAAGGAAAAACTGTTACCAGCCACTACAAAAACACACTGAAGTATACAAACCAGCAACACTATGAAGCGACTACATAAACAAGTCTGCAAAATGACCAACTAACATCATGATGACAGGATCAAATCCATACATAACAATATTAATCTTAAGTGTAAGTGGACTAAATGCCCCAATTAAATGACACAGAATAGCAAGCTACATAAAAAGTCAAACCCCATCAGTATGCTGCCTTTAAGAGACACATCTCACATGCAGAGACACGCATAGGCTCAAAACAAAGAAAATTAGACAATTAGAAAATTTACCAAGCAAATGGAAAAAAATAAAAGAAGTGTTACAATCCTAGTTTATGACTAAATGGACTTTAAACCAACAAAGATCAAAAAAGACAAAGAAGGGCATTACATGATGGTAAAGGGTTCAATTTACAAAGTAAATCTAGCTCTCCTAAATATAGGAGAACCCACATTCACAAAGCAAGTTTGTAGGGACCTATGAAGAGACTTAGACTCCCACAAAATAATAGTGGGAGACTTTAACACATAACTGAAAATATTAGACAAATCATTGAAACAGAAAACTAACAAAGATATTCAGGACCTAAACTCAGTTCTGGATCAAGTGGACCTGATAGATATCTATAGAACTCTCCACTCCTAAACAACAGAATATATATTCTTCTCATTGTCATATGGCACTTAACTAAAATTGATTACATCATTGGAAGTAAAACACTCCTCAGCAAATGCAAAATAACATACAGTTATTTTGGTTACCATGATGCCTTCAGCTGTGTTCTTTTTGCTTAGGATTGTTTTGGCTATTTGGGCTCTTTTTTGGTTTTATATAAATTTTAAAATAGTTTTTTCCTAATTTTGTGAAGAATATCAATGGCAGTTTAATAGGATCTTAACAAACAGTCTTTCAGATCACAGCACAATCAAATTAGAACTCAAGATTGAGAAACACACTCGAAACCACACAACTATATGGAGATTGAACAACCTGCTTCTGAATGACTCCTGGGTAAATAATGAAATTAAGACAGAAATGCAAAATTATTTTGAAAGTAAGAAGAATAAAGGTACATCATACCAGAATTTCTGGGATGAACCTAAGCAGTGTTAGGAGAGAAATTTATAGCACTAAGTGCCCACATCAAAAAGCTAGAATGATCTCAAATTGACAACCTAACATCACATCTAAATAAACTGGAGAACCATGAGCAAACAAATCTCAAAGCTAGCAGAAGACAAGAAATAACTAAGATGATGGTGGAACTAAAGAAGATAGAGACATGAAAAACCCTTTAAAAAACAACAAATCCAGGAGCTGGTCTTTTTTAAAAAACTAATAAATTAAATATACTACTGGCTAGACTTTAAAGAATAAAAGAGGAAAGAATGAAATAGACACAATCAGATATGATAAGGGGAATATCACCACAAACCTCACAGAAATAAAAACAACCATCAGAGAATACTATAAATACCTGTATGCACATAAGCTAGAAAATCTAAAAATAAATAAATAAATTTCTGGACACGTACGCCCACCCAAGGCTGGATTAGAAAATGAATCCCTAAATAGACCAATAATGACTTCTGAAATTGAGGTGGTAATAAATCGTCTGCCAACCAAAAAAGCCCAGGACCAGACACATTTATGGTTAATTCTATGAGAGGTACAAAGAGGAGCTAGTACCATTTCTTCTGAAACTATTTCAAAAAATTGAAAAGAAGGGACTCCTCCCTAACTCTCTTTATGAAGCCAGCATCATCCTGATACTAAAATCTGGCAGAGATAAAACAAAAAAAGAATACTTTAGGCCAATATCCCTGATAAACATTTATGCAAAAATCATCAATAAAATACTGGCAAACCAAATCCAGAGTCACATCATACAGCTTATTCACCATGATCAAGTTGGCTTCATCCCCAGGATGCAAGGCTGGTTCAACATATGCAAATCAATAAATGTAATTCATCAGGTAAACAGAAATAAAGACAAAATCTACATGAGTATCTCAATAAATGCAAAGAAGGCCTTCAATAGAATTCAACATCCCTTTATGTTAAAATCTCTCAACAAATTAGGTATTGAAGGAACATACCTCAAAATAATAAGAGCCATATATGACAAACCCACAGCCAACATCATACTGAATGAGCAAAAGCTGGAAACATTCCCCTTGAAAACCCCCACAAGACAAGGATGCCCTCTCTCACCACTCTCATTTAACATAATATTGAAAGCTCTGGCCAGAGCAATCAGGAGGAAGGAAGGAAAGAAGGAAGGAAGGGAGGAAGGAAGGAAAGAAGGAAGGAAGGAGGGAAGGAAGGAAGGAAGGAAGGAGGGAAGGAAGGAAGGAAGAAGGGAGGGAAGGAGGATTCAAATAGGAAGAGGAGAAGTCAAATTATTTTTGTTTGCAGAAGACAGGATCCCATATCTAGACAGCCCAAACATCTCAGCCCAAAAGCTTCTTAAGTTGATAAACAACTTCAGCAAAGTCTCAAGATGCAAAATCAATGTGCAAAAATTGCTAAGATTTCTATACACCAGCAACAGGTATGTAGAGAGCTAAATCATGAATGAACTCCCATTCACAATTGTTAAAAAGAGAATAAAATACCTAGGAATACAGCTAACAAGGGAAGAGAAGGAACTCTTCAAGGAGAACTACAAATCACTGCTCAAGGAAATCAGAGAGGACACAAACAAATGGAAAAACATTCCATTCTCATGGATAGAGAGAATCAATGTTGTGAAAATGGCCATACTGCCCTAAGTAATTTATAGATGAAAGGCTATTCCTATTAAACTGCCATTGACATTCTTCATAAAATTAGAAAAAAAACTATTTTAAAATGTATGTAAAACCAAAAAAGAGCCCAAATAGCCAAGACAATCCTAAGCAAAAAGAACACAGCTGAAGGCATCCATGGTAACCAACTTCAAAGTATACTGCGGATACTGCGGGGCTACAGTAACTAAAACAGCATGGTACTGGTACAAAAACAGACACATAGACCAGTGCAACAGAATAGAGAACTCCAAAATAAAACCACACGAGTACAACCACCTGATCTCTGACAAATATGACAAAAACAAGCAATGGGGAAAGGATTTCCTATTTAATAAATGGTGCTGGGAGAACTGGCTGGCCACAAGTAGAAAACTGAACTTAGACCCCTTCCTTACACCTTATACAAAAATTAACTCAAGATGGATTAAAGGCCTACATGTATAACCCAAAGCTATAAAAACCCTAGAAGAAAATCTATGCAATAGCATTCAGGACATAGGTAGGGGCAACAAAAATGCCAAAAGTAATTGCAACAAAAGCAAAACTAGGGAAATGGAATCTAATTAAACTAAAGAACTTCTGCACAGCAAAAGAAACTAGCATAAGAGTGAATAGGCATCCTACAGAATTGGAGAATATTTTTGCAAGCTATCTATCAGACAAAGGTCTAATATCCAGAGCCTACAAGGAACTTGTAGAAAAAAACAATATCAATAAAGTGTGGGCAAAGATCATAAACAGACATTTCCCAAAATAAGACATACATGCACAGAACGAACATATTTTAGAAAAGCTCAACATCACTGATAATTAGAGAAATGCAAATCAAAACCACAATGAGATACCATCTCATGCCAGTCAGAATGGCAATTATTAAAAAGTCAAGAAACAACAGATGCTGGAAAGATTGTGTACAAATAGGAACACTTTTACACTGTTGGTGGGAATGTAAATTAATTCAATCATTGTGGAAGACAGTGTGATGATTCCACAAAGACATAGAGGCAGAACTATCATTTGACCCAGCAATCCCGTTACTTGGTCTACACCCAAAGTAATGTAAATCATTCTATCATGAAGATACATGCACACATATATTCATTGCAACACTATGAACAATAGCAAAGACATGTAATACACCCAAATGTCCATCAAGAGTAGACTAGATAAAAAAAATGTGTTACATATACACTATGGAATACTGTGCAGTCATAAAAAGGAAGGAGATCATGTCCTTTGCAGGGACGTGGGTGGAGCTGGAAGAGGTTATCTGCAGCAAACTAATGCAGGAACAGAAAACCAAACACCGCATGTTCTCACTTATAAGTGGGAACTGAACAACGAGAACACATGGACACATGGCGGAAAACAGTGCACACCGGGGCCTGTCTGGGGTGTAGGGAGAGGGAGAGCACCAGAAAGAACAGTTAATGGGTTCTAGGCTTAAAACCTGCGTGACGGGATGATCTGTGCAGCAAACCACAATGGCACACGTTTACCTATGTAACAAACCTGCACGTCCTGCACATGTAACCCAGAACTTTAAAAATAAATAAATAAATAAAGTTTAAAAAACTCTTAGTTGTAAGAAGAAGAGAAAAAAGCCCTGATTCCAGTTTGTTTTCCAAGAAAAGTATATTTGAAAAATATAAATCCCTTTTTTCACTAAATGGGTAGAAGTGCTTATTCATTCATTCAAGAAAACATTATAGATTGCATTGCTCTATAGTAGGTGCCTAGAAATGAGAAATCAAAGGTAAATCAAGTCTTCAGTCTAAAAAGGAAGTTGTATATTAAATAAGTAGGAAGCTGTGCAATAGACAATATAGAAATAGGAAACTATTTAAAATATGTTATCAAAATGAATAAATAAAATTTAAATAAATGAAAGCAGTAAACATCAAAAAATAAACATAGACAAACGTACATAATATAGAGCAGTATCTTCAACTATTTTTTCATTGTATTTAATCTGTAGTATTAGAAAATGTATATATTTAACACCTGAAAGTAACATTTTCCCCTTTATCTGTCATTTTACCACATTTTTCTTTTCTTTTTTTACTTTAAGTTCCAGTATCTTATTTTTAAAAAATAAATTCCATTAACATTTTAACTCGCATGAGTTTTCTCTATTTCTTTCTCTTTTGCTGGTCATTGATCTTTATAGTCATATTTAATACTCCTACTTTCTTTAGGCTTTTTATATTCTATTTTTAATAATAGCATATATGTTTGTATAATTAGATTTCATTCAAATTTATGTTTGAATAAAATTATTGAATATACATCTAAATAAATAAAATATATTTATAAGATACAAATATACTTAAGTGTATATATATACACACACTTAAAGTAATAATTTTTCTTAAACACAAATTAACTATATCCAATTCATTTGACTACATTGTATTTTATTTTATTCAGGTGCGAATTATAATATTCCAGTGTGATTTCCTTTATAATATGTGAATTATATATATGTGTATTACCTGATTTCTGAATATTTTGGAAATTTCAAGTGGTCCTTTGTTTATTGATTTCTGGCTTAATTCCATTATTATCAGAAAATGTACTTTGTATTTTAAAAATGTGTTGAATAATCTTCATAATATTTCTTTTGTTTTTATAGTTTTTAATCTTAAAAAGCTAATATGTACATTTTAGAAAAAAAGAGCAATCATCTCTAATTATAAGCAGTTTATGGTTCAAACGGTCCTGCAAAGTCCTTGTGTGTATAAATACACAACACAGCATACATTTGTATGTGATTGAGATAATACAGTATGTATCATGTTTTTTACACATTATAAGTGTTTACCTATTTAGATTCTGAAAGCCATTAATGTTTTGATAACTTAGCAGATACTACACCACCTCAATCAAGAAAATAACGTAATCCTCCCTTTCATGAGGATGAAAACTTTATACAAACAAAAATGACAACAGGCCACTGGCCAAAAATATTGTCAGAGTTAATTCCCAGAATGTTCAAGTTAAAGTGAGACATAACAAGAATGTGATAAGTATAATGCTTTCAGGAGAATTCATGATCAAAGCTATATTATTAGAATGTTAGGAGGAAGATATGTTTCCATTGAATTATTTAACAATGTATTTATATGGGGCCAAAAATATATACACAAACAAAATGTTTATAATCCAAACACAAATATGAACAGATTTGCATACTTTTTTTAACCCAGAACTTCTTTCCACCCTTCTACTGCTAACCCCATGATCAAATCCTTATTTATATTGCTCAGAGGTGGTTTACAAATTCTGCATTTGAGATGTTTATTTTCTAATAGTTATTACCAGAAGGTATTTACAAATTAATTTATTTACTAGCTGTACTTTTTATGTCACATTGTCAACTCAATAAATCTAAAAAGCCTAGATGTTGCAAAATGAAGAACCTGGTCCACAATAAATGCAATTACTTTACAGAAAAAAAAATAAAAGAAGAAAAGAAAGAAACCCAAGTAGATCCTTGCCCCTCTTTCACTCTTTCTTTTCTCCTCACTACACCATCTCAATCACTTACAGAAACAAGGCTAGCTCCCAAGAGCTGTATTAACAAAGTCGCTCCCTGAAGGCAGTCCTTTATAGAAACTAAATGAGGTTTATAAAGAGGTTTATTTGTATAGAGATTAATACTTCTACTTTTAAAATACTTTGAGCACTTAAGACTTAGTATCGTCAATACACACAGCAGTGAGGAATAAAATGCACATGCAAAAAAAATGATTATATTGTGAAATGTCTTCTAAATACTACTAGTCTGCCAAAGATCTTTCCTCTTTCTGTCTTTATGGACATTTTGCTCCAACTCCTCTAACCCGTGAACAAATGTGGATGTGTAGCTTCAGGCTGGCTTCTCAAGGTTTTTTTTTTTTTTTTTTTTTTTTTTTTGAGAGGGAGTCTCGCTCTGTCGCCCAGGCTGGGATGCAGTGGCCGGATCTCAGCTCACTGCAAGCTCCGCCTCCCGGGTTTACGCCATTCTCCTGCCTCAGCCTCCCGAGTAGCTGGGACTACAGGCGCCCGCCACCTCGCCCGGCTAGTTATTTTTTTTGTATTTTTTAGTTGAGATGGGGTTTCACCTTGTTAGCCAGGATGGTCTCCATCTCCTGACCTCGTGATCCTCCCGTCTCGGCCTCCCAAAGTGCTGGGATTACAGGCTTGAGCCACCGCGCCCGGCCTCAAGGTTCTAAAACTTATTTTCAGAAGACGTTTCTTTTACATGCTGTTTTGCTTTTATAAGACTTGTAACTTTGTAACTCTATTACATGTCAGCAACCCCTTTACATGCAGAACACCTGGATATTACAATATGTTTTCTTGTAAAATGTTTGGGTGCAGAGGGAATTTGAGAGTAACTTTTTAATATTATGTGTACACACCTTCCATGAATGACCAGAATATTATCTCAACAGGTAATGGGCTAAATGTGGTACATGGTTTTAACATTTCTTTCCAATATCAAGGTCTGAGTTGAAGAACAGGGTCCAGCATGGTCTGGATGTGCATGGTTCCATGGTTCCAATCCTGAAGCTAAGGAACAAGGGTTCTGGGTATCCACAGTGGGCAGCAGGGACAAACTCCTCTTAAATCGTCACAGCCTCTCAAACTAAGACTTGCTATTACTAAGAAAAATCCCTCTTTAAATCTGTTAATATTTCTTATCTTAACATCTATTTTTTCTTTTTTTTTTTTTTTTTTTTTTTTTTTGTTTGGGTTTTGTTCTTTTGCCCCTGCTTGGGGGCCGGTGCTGCCCTCACTCCCCGCTCATCCCCCCGCGTTCCCGCCCTTCTCCTTCCCCC